>NC_056476.1:2213328-2292785 GCF_008729295.1 Plectropomus leopardus | reverse complement strand
TTTTTTTACACTCTTTTACCTGAAACAGCTGTACATACTTTTTCTTTTTTTTTAAGGGGCAGCTGCGGCTCAAGAGGCACAGCAAGTCGTCTTTTAATGAAAATATTGGTAGTTTGACGCCCGGCTGCTCCAGTCATCATGTCTATGTGTCCCTGAGCAAGATACTGAGCTCAACTGATGGCTGTCGCACAACAAAACCTGAAATTCTCTTCCGCTTTTGTCAATCAAGGACCTTGTTTTAGACATCGAACCAAAAACCAACTGACTTTGAGACAAATGTGCTGAAATATTAACACATTTCTGGGTTTTTGGACTCATTCTTTATACATCTCTCAGCACGTTTACATGAAGAGAAGAGGGAGGAAATAATAAGTTTATACTTCCTCCGACTCATTTTCGGACATGAGATGCAATTTCTTGCTGCTTATTCAAATCTATTTATCCAGCAAAGGTTATCATCCATTTTTAAGTCGACTAAACCGTGCATGTAAATGTCCTGAGGCTCATAATCATCAAACACTTAATCTAGTCTGTTTTTAATTCTTGGTTTTGTTTTGTATCTGTATTTTTTTATTTTCAGTATTTTGGTTTATTTGGGGTTTTTTCCCTTTACTTTGGATGTATGTTAAACTCGTCAAACTTTACATACATACGTATGAGTTATTGAACGCCACCTTCACTCAATACATCACTCTATGTCTGTGCACCATTTTATACGTCGACACATGCATGAATAAAACATTTTTAATAAAAAGCAGAAATGGAAGTTCTTTTTTTTCCTTTTTAAATTCATACATCTTGTTGCCTTTTTGGGCCACCAGTGGAAGAAAAGGCCTACAGATGTATGACATATGTTATTCATATGTCTGGGGGATACAATATGTTCCTTCTAAGACAAGAAATAGTGCAGTCTGCAGTCTGCCGTGGCACAAGAGAGACAGGAGCGTTGCGTGAGCAGGAACTCACTTTCTCTATCATAAATGTAAATTAGCCAAAAAAAGCCTCAGTCAGAGGCAGATTGAAGCTTTTGTTAATTACAGAACGCTCAGAGGCAAACGCTGCTGCAAGCCAGACACAATGCAAGATCAATAAATGGCACATTTTAATGGCAAAAGAAGGTCTCAGGCCATACCATGAAATACTGACCAACAATAAAGCAGCAGAGTTAACTTTTGTTGAATTTATTTCTGGTCAGCATGTTGCTCACCTGAACAGCTGTAGGGGAGCACGAAAAGATGGAGGAGAACGCTGCAGACGCTGAGCCAGACTGACTCATATCTGACCTTCCTGCTGGTTTTTAACACCGAGGCTGCATCCAAATTTAGCCTCCGGTGAAATAATGTTCATAGGGGTTATATGTAAACATAATAATGTTTTGTAGTCCTGCAGGAGAGCACTTCAGGCTATACGTTATACTCACACACCCTCATTATTAGCCCTATATGTCGCTTTTGTGAGACAGGAGAGGGATGAGAAGAGTCATGTCTGAAAAATAAATCAAACTCTGCAAAGAAAGTCGTGTGTATGAAAACCTGTGAGGGAGAGTAATAATGTTTCATGTTAATGTACACATTATATTTGTATTTTTTTGTATTTTAGTTAAGTCACAGCACTAATGAACGTGTTACAGATGGTGTGGAATGATGCTTATTTTAGCAGCAATAATTCCACATTGAAATTTTGGACTTACTGAATTATTTTGTCTTATTACTACTCAGTGATAACGTGTTCATCTCAATGCAATGTGGTCAACATTTCTGTCTTTAAGATGCTGTATCTGGGCTGAGCTTTAAAGCTACAGTGATGTTTCTGATATCATATGAAACTAGACAACCTGAGGAACTCACTGGTGCCAACAACGTCATGCTAGCTTCTTAGTAAGCAGGCAGACTATCGCTCCAAATTTAGACTAAATGTTGGAGATCTCCTTTTTACCCATCGTGTCGTAGTTTTTTTTTTTACTCATTTGAGCCCTAATCAAGACAATTGGACAAGAATTGCTTTACCGTGTCTAGACTTAAAAACTGTTTCTTCAAAATAATAGAATTGTTAACATGCGATTAAAAATGCAATTAATTGTGACTGTGATATTTGTCGGTAATAGCATTTAAACTTGAATTATTTTATTTAGACATCTTCATGTGTAAGTTGTTATTTTACGTCCCGTTGGCCTCAAGTGAAACAGGTGTTGTTATGGTGCGTTCACACCAAGCGGTGTAAGCGTTTGGCGCTGCGAGTTTACAGAAAGATTCACTGCAAAGATGCAAATAGATGCAAAGTCACGCCAAGTGGCGATGGACACAATGTGAAAACATGGTATTTGCGTCATAATTAAGCCTCTGAAACATCAGCAAAATGGCTTGATTTCTTTCAAAAACATAATAAAGATCAACAACAAAAAAATGACCCAAAAATTTGCAAGAAAGTAGTAAAAAGTACAAGAAAATGACCTGAAAATGACCTGGAAAAGGTGCTTAAAAATGATGATAATTCTGTAATTTTAACAATGGAATTATAATAATAAGCTACAAAGTATTTTTTCCAAAGCTTTATTCTTTTTATTTGCCTAAGAAATTCCCTCCAGCTTTTGTTTTTGAATTCATTTTCTTGCAATTTGCAAGTTGCTTGTTGCCTTTTTTCTATGTTTTTTAAAAAAAACAGCACAAGAAAAGCGATGTGACTAAATAGTTGAAAAAAGAATTCAAATCAAACAAAGCCAAAAAAACATTTTTTAAGAAAAAATAAGGTGTCAGTGTGCATAAAAAGCATCACAATAGAGCTTGTTCATTAAAAAATGCCAGTGAAGGATCCTCCTAGATCCCTCAATGTCCTCAAATCCTACAAACACTCCAGGTACTTCGCAACTTTCCATTATTATTGATAAGTAGACTATTCTTGTGGCTCAACAGATACCTCGAATTACTGTCCGTGAATCCCACAATAACATCCCCGCTGTCCTTCGACAAACCCCTTAACCAACTCAATACTTCAGCGAAAGCGAAGCTCAAGATGGACAAAGTAAAGATCCTTCATTCTTTGTTGTGTGACTCAATATTTAGATTAAAGTTACACACATGATGCTTGATTTTATGCAGGTTGATTGATTTTAGAGTCAGATCAAAATCATTTGAATTATGCTGTAGGATTTTTATACATTCAGTGCTTTCATTCACCCAGTGAGGACCAAGGATGCACACCCTCAGGCCCTCTCAGGCTTCTCTCCTCAGTAAAATATGAGCATGAGAGAGGGTCACGGACAGCAGAGCCCCGACACACGCACACACACACACACACACACACACACACACACACACACACACCTGCACAGTCCTCTGCTACAGCAATAGCAGTGAAAAGTGGAAATGAATACTATTATTATGAAATGCTAATGACTCTCCAAAATAAATGTTAGAAATGAGTGAGTGCACTGGAGGGGGAGAGTTTAACTAAACAAACTGATTGTAAAACTTTTTCATTAAGGACACACCTGCTCTGACCCGCACAATAAAGCTATGGAAGAGTGGGACGGCAGCTGCGGTTAGCAGCTGCACTGTGAACATTATTAAAAGCATTTTAAAACTAGAAAAGTGCTCTCAGAGAAGCACAGATCTCCCCCACACATGACAACAGTGGAACTGAAGGGAGACAATATGCAGGTCAAAATTTCAAGGTGTACAGTAACATTATATAGCAGTGACACTTACAGCCTTTGGGCCAAATCTGGGGCCCAATAAGGTGCCAGGTGGTCCCCCAAACATTTGTTTAATTCACATTAATACAAAGTGATTCACACTGGAAATTTTTTTGTACATTTAGTATACATAAGGTGCCAGAGTGCAAAAAATGGTATCAAAATAGAGCTTGTTTATCCGAAAAAGTGCCAGTTGAGGATCTCTACCAGAAAACGTCCTTAAATGCTAGAAATGTTTTAAAATCTGAGATGTTTTAAAATCCTAGAAATGTCCTATTACCCTGGAAACATCCTAAATTACTAGAAACCACCTGTAATCAAATAATTCTCCCAAAATCTGAGAAGTGTCCTAAATTCCTAGAAATGTCATTAAATTAGAGACACCAACAAAAAATACGAGAAACGTCTTAAAATCAGAGAAATGTCCTCAGATCCTAGAAAAGTCCTAAAATCCTACAAATTTCCCAAACTCTAAGAAATATCCTAAATTCCTAGAAATGTCCTAAAATCCAAGAAATGTCCTAAAATTCTGGAAACATCCTAAAATACTAGAAACTGCCAAAAAATCCAATAAATGTTTTAAAATCCAAGAAAAGGCCCTCAACCTGAGAAATGTCCTAAATTCCAGGAAATGTCATAAAACTAGACAAATGTCCAAAAATCCAAAAATCCGAAATGTCCTAAAATCAGAGATATGCAAGTATCCAGTCTGACTTACAGGAACCGTGAAGTAAAGACTGAACACACAGCAGAACAACAGCTGAGTCACAACATCCGATCACCGAACAACGATGATGTTGAATAGATTTTGATTTGCCACCCAGGCAGCAACAACACTCAGCGATTATGTTCAACAAAAGCTCCAAAATTAAAGTGATGTCGCCTCCCGCTGCTGCTACCTGCAGTGTTTTGTGAAATCACGACCTGTGTATCTGCTGTCAGTTCAAAACACGCTCTATAGCTGAATCAATTGAATTTCTAACTCTACCTCCATGTTAAAGTTGAAAACGTGGTTCAGTGGGTGGTTAAGGCTCAAAGCCAATGTGAAAGCTTCGGTGCAGCGAGCGGGAATCTACTTTCTATATTTTCTCACTCATCTTTGTAGACAAAAAACACATGTGACATCGATGAAAGCAAAGTGCCGGACACATTGACCCTGCAGTCAGGTGTCCTTGCCGCTTCTTGTTTCTGAAGCTCAAACACGGCAGTTACACATAGAAAAAAAGTACATTTATTTAAGTAATACACGTAAATAAAAGTTTGAAGTACTTGTTCTTTACTTGAGTTTTTCCATTTATTTTTCATTTCCATTTATTTTCTTGTGAGCGCTATAGCTTTTTTATTAAGATTTTCCACACTAAAGAAAAGTGTTAACCCTCTGAAACATGAGTGAATTGGCTTGATATCTTGTTCGTGCATTTGGCATACTGTTGAGTCCAAAATGCCCCATTGAAACCCATTCAAACTGCAATGTTTGATCCCATACCACTTTTGACATATGGAGAAAATACATGCTATTTCCACTAGGTGCACACAATCAAAAAAAAAAAAAAAAAAAATCAAATAATTAAAAAATAATCTACATTGCAGTCAGTATATTGAAAATAATTATTTTCTGTGTTTCAGAAAATAATAGTGAGGTAGTAAAAAAAAAAATAGTGGGTATTTTTTTAATATAATTTTTTGTGTTTTTTCCATCTAAAAACAGCAGCATTACGAAAAAAACTGGCATTTAAAGGATTAAAATTCTGAAAATGAATGATTTTTGATATTTATGATTAGAAGTAATTTTAAGAAAATGAACTCAGTAAAAGTCGAAAATAATATTAATGCATAATATTCTTTAAAGCTTGATTTTGAAAAGTGTATTTTGTGCGTAGAGCGATACGAGTGTGTATAATGTTAAAGCGGGACCTAAGAGTTAAAAAAAGCAGTAAAAATCTGTAGAACTGAGGGAAACTACAATAACACATGGTTCGCTGAGTGCCCCTTATACATTACACATAACCATCTGATCCATTATTCATATAAATATATTGATTACTGCTGCTTTAAGGACACTGCTTTGATCTTCAGACAAACCGCTATACACAACCTGCACATCAGCGCTGACACACACACAAAGCTGAGGAGCTGGAAGAACATTTAGGTGCTAAAGAGTCGGATATTGTATGCTAATGTGCTCTCAGCTTCATCTGTTGCCCCAAAGTGTCAAAAACATATTAATGCATGACGCAGTCGCTGAGAAAAAAATCTTCACAGTTTTTGTGCTTGTTCTGGGTTGTTAGCACGTGTGTTGGTATAAACCTGTGAGTGTTATTTACTGTTGTGAAGTGTCTGAAACAGTTACATATTCATAATGACTGGAGGAATGTGACTCTTTAGAGATCGCTTTTCCCTCTTTCACAGGTGTAAAAGGAACAGATGGAGGTAATTCTATTAAATAAGCAGATGCTGTCGTTGTTTTCGGGTTTGAATCCTCACCTGACTGAAAAAGATAATTAGCTGTCAGCACTGGAAACAAGTCTATAACAACAATGATTCAGGGAGGGTGAGATACGGAAAAAACGAGCCTCGGTATTCATTACATTATTTACCACTTTTACTTTAATTTCCAAACTATAATCACCACACCAGTTGTGTACCTCCATGTCCCAGTCAAGATGCAATTACAGATTACATCCGTGTGTGTGTAAACATGGATGGGTCACATACATCTTCCCCAAAAAGCAGAGAAGATCTCTGCAATCAGCTCAGTATCAAGGTGAGCACCCAAGATTGGTGTCACCAGTTCACTATCTTAACCAAGCATCTCCTGTTCTGGTTTATGAGTTATTACATTAAGTAACGGCCAGAAGTGTTTCTGCAGAACATAACGATGTCACAGATGACCGCCGACTACTTGGATATAAAATGCCAGAACTTCAACATTATGTCGAGTCTTTTATGTAAAATTTGAAAATATGAATTCTGAAGTTACGGCCGAAAGCATGTTTATTTTAAGGTCACCTTAACTTTTGACCACCAAAACCTCATCAGTTCATCCTTAAGTCAAAGTGAACATTTGTACCAAATTTTACGAAATTTTCTCAAGGGGTTTTTGAGATATCACCTTCAGAAGAATGAGACAAATGCAAAGTCACCATGACCTTGACCTTTGACCACCAAACTCTAACCAGTTAATCTTTGGGCCCACTTAAACATATGTGCCAAATTTGAAGAGATTTCCTCAAGGTGCTGTTGAGATATTGCATTCACAAGAATGAGACAGATGAGTTAACAGTGACATTGACCTTTAACCTATGACCACCAAAATCTAATCTGTTCATCCTTGAATCCACTCGCATGTTTGCGCAAAATTTAAAAATATTCCATTAAGGAGCTCTTAAGATGTCGCTTTTACAAAAATGAAACTAATAGTAGGTCACCATGACCTTGAACTTTGACCAGCAAAATCTAATAAGTTCATACAGAAGTCCAAGTGGACGTTTGTGCAAAATTTGAAAAAAATAACTCAAGGTGTTCTTAATATATTGCTTTCACAATAATGACACAGATGTAAGATCACAGTGACCTTAACCTTTAACCTAAGACTATCAAAATATAATCAAATATCCTTGTATCCACTCAGACGTTTGTGCCAAATTTGAAGAAATTCCCTCAAGGGGTTCTTGAGATATTGCATGCGCAAGAATAAGACAGATGTAGTAACAGTGACCTTGACCTTAAACCTATGACCACCAAAATGTTATCACTTAAACCAGAAGTCCAAATGAACGTTTGTGCCAAGTTTGCAGAATTTCCATCTACGGACATACAGATGGACAAATGGACAAACACCCCAAAAACAGGATGCCTCCGGCCTCAGCTATCGTCGCAGAGACATAAAAATGCAAGAAAAGTAGACTTTGACTTAGTTCTCTAGTGGATTTAAAACGTCAGTCATCCTTTCAATCTCTCATTTTTCAGGCGTCTGTCATGGTGATATAATTATCACGGTGAATATTTAAATGGGCCACTTACAGTAAGTAGGCTGCGACTGGAAGGAATATTATAGCGTGTACATTCTGTTCTATGTATAATTTACAGTCTGGCAGATTTATACGGTCCTATACACCCCAAAGGACACCCATTACGTCGAGTTCTTGGATTTACCACAACCAGAATGAATTATGATCATATGATGGATTAATATTCTATAAGCACTCATTTTCACTCTGCTAATGGGCTACTCTGCAGCAATTACGTTTGCATGAAAGTCACTTCAATTAAAATATGCTCAAATGAAGACATGAATGAAAGATTCATCAATTAATATCCGCAGCTTATACTGTAAGATGGATGTGGGTGCTTAGGAATGAAAATCACACCATTATTCCATCTGTTCAGGGCGAAAAAAAAGCCTGCGATGTCAGGAGCGACTGGCTGGTTATTAGTGATGGGATTTCAAAGCCTTCAGCGGAGTATCGGGGTGTGACACACAAACATTGATTTCTCACAGGATCATAACAAATTGATCCATCCATTACCTTTGCAAACAAAATTCTGCAGCAATCAATGCGGAGCCTTGACTCCCTCCGCTGGTGCAGCGCCGAGCATCAACTACTAGACAGAGATGGAGGTTGTGGATGGGCGACCTGCGCGCTCGCTGCCAGCTCTGCAGCTAATTAGGGGAATCTGCAAGTTGCAACACAACAGCCGAGCAACAACAGAGTCAATAGTGAGGGAAACAGATTGAGCCCAGCGGAGTGTGTATACATCAGCACCTCGCAGAAAAGGTTGTGGAGCGGCGTGCTAATGGTGCTGTGGGCCATTAGTGCTGGTCGGACAGGTGGTGGAGGAAGTATGCAGATCCTTTACAGAGTACTAATACTGCCCTATAGATACTCTGTTACAAGTAAGAGTCCTGCATTTAAAATGTTACTTAAAAAGTAAGTATAATCAGGAAAATATACTTTTATATATATATATATATATTTATATATATATATATATATATATATATATATATATATATATATATATAATAAGTATTAATAGTAAAAGTACCAGTGCAGAAAAATCAATGCTGAAAAAAAAACAACCAATAAAAATTTATTTAACAAAAAAATGAAAATAAAAGACTTCCAAAGATTAAATTAAAGAAAAAAAACCATCCAAAAACTAAAAATTATATTAAAAATAAAAAAACACCCTGAAACCTTAAAACTATTTAGAGAAAAAAATATATAATTAAAAAAAGTTACTCCCCACCCCACCCAAAAAAAAGAAAAAATCCAAAACTCATAATGTTAAAATATAGAAAAATATCCCCATAAACGCTATAATTATTTTTCTTAAAAGATAAACTCAAACTTATGAAGCCCATAATAGACCAAAAAAAACAAAACAAAACAAAACAAAAAAACATTTCCCAAAAAAACAAAATTTTAAGTTTAAAAGAAGGAAAACACTTAAATGTTTATCAACAGCCAATTAAGTTTCTGTCAACTGACTGATGGATTAATCAACTAATTGTTGCAGCTGTACTTGCATAAACTATTTGGTGATAAATAATAAATTTTAAAAAATCAGATTAAATAAATTCTTATAAAAATCGTAAAATGTAAAGTAAAAAAATGGTTTAGATAAATACTCTGAATTAAAAAGTACAATATTTCCCTCTAAAATGTAGCGGGGTAAATGTAATAACTGGGATTAAAAGAAAAATACTCAAGTAAAATACCGTAAATTTGTGAAATTTGCACTTGAGTAAATGTAATTAGTTACATTCCTTCACCGGGTGGGACAGGCGGGAAAGTGTGCACTCAAAGTGTGCAGTTCGAGCTGCAGCGTGCAGCGACCCCCGGGCAGGCTGACAGATGAGAGAGGCGAGGGGTGCAACTCCAGCTGCCCGCTGCCGTGCCTCGCCGCCCGCCGTCATGCGGAGATGAAGTGCCCATTGATATCTTCAGTGCTAAGCTGTTGTGACAGTTCCTTTGTCAATGTTTGGACACGGCTGTTTAAGCACCTCCATCTTGCATCTCTTTGACTTTTAAGTTTCTCCCCGAAGGCTTTTCTTTTTTTCTTCTTTTTCTGACTTCATAGATTCCCTGAAGTCACACTGCAGAGCACATCCTGTGTGCACACCCGCTTCCTGTCCCCAACCTCCCTGACACATCGCGGGTTACCCTCACTTTTTTCCGTTACAACACCACTTTAACTAGCAGGAAAAATTAGAATAATTGCAGAAATAAATGAGCTTCACCTCCATCTGTCCTCTCGTTTTTTTGCCTGACACACTCAGCTTTCAGAGAACGAAGGAGTCCAGAGCTGCCGTTCTGCATAGTGATGCGGTTATTATGGCTGTGATGAGGAGGTAAGGCAGGGTGACAGCTGTTTTTTAAAACCTGAGCGCGCTCACTCCAGAGATTTTTTCTTCTCTTTTTTTTTTTTTCCAGCAGTTTTCCCCCTCCCCTGTCTGCAAACGACTGTATTCTTCTGCCACTATTCTCTCTGTCCACCTCATTAGTTGGAGGCAGGAAACCAAATTACGTTCAATTACAAAGTCATCAAAGGCCATCTGAAGTCCTGCCTCAGCACGCAGGCCCCCAGCACAGAGGCGCAGAGGGGCCCCTGCACGCAAAATAAAGCCGAATTCACTCACCAAAAGAGGTGAGCACCAAAAGAGACACGCAGGATTTATTTAACTCTTTAAAATGTGAGGATTTTGGCTTGATTTCTTAAAAAAAAAAAAGGGAATAAGGCAAGAATTATCATGAGAAAGAATGACCCAAAAATTTGCAAGAAATTACAAGAAAATTGCCTGATACTTTGTTTAAAAAAATCTATATATATACATAAGTGCTGAAACCTCAGGAAGAGCAACTAAGGAGGGATCCCTCTTCCAGGATGGACAGATGTGCAATAGATGCCATAAAAAACAATTAAATTAAATAAATTTGGTCTGCACATGACATGTAGACCAAGCTTCTACAGATTAGCAAGCTAGTGTGCAGGAAAATGTTTATTAGGGGTCGTTAAATTATCTGCCTGGGCGATTATTGGGGCATTTGCTGATTATTGATTATCTTTTTTTTTTTAATGATCGCTAACAAAATTAATTAAATTAAATTAAATCTAATTTTTTATTTTACTTCTTTAAAATAAAGTTAGTGGGAATTGGCTGTATATTAAGTTTTGTGTTGCAATTTATTATGTTCCAAATTCTAAATACTGACAAAAATATTTTCATTTTTATCGTTAATACATGTCGGTTTCAGATATGGGTTTTCAGTCTCATTAGCTACTAATAATCAGTATCAATGTTGGCCCTAAAAAAACAAAATTGGTCGACCCATAAGGTTTATGTGATGCTTAGCAACAGCTGTCAGTCTCAGCAGTTGCAGAAAAAATTGTGTTAACTATTACTGTTAACTGATAAATTGCACGTGTTGAACTGTTGTATAAAAGTAATATCACACTCGAGGTCGTGCTGTTGGACTGTATATCATCACGGCTGTGATTATCTTCAGCACTGATGATGATATTCAGTTCAACAGCACTCCCTCTCGTGTGATGTCGCTGCATTCGGGTCTGAAACCTCGGATGCGAAGGCCTCACCACGCCACAGCTGTCCACTTCTGAAACGTAACCATCGGCAAAGATGTCCTCGGCTTCAGTCAGAACGAATCGCACTTCATTCTCTGTACGCTGTGATTACACGAGGAACATGGGGGAAAGAAAAACATTCAGGATCTCTCTCCAGGGCGGATTCATTTCGCCAATTATTGGCTCGTATCCAAACTCCCCTTGCCAAATCATTATGCACACTTTCTCCCCAAAATAGAACAGTGGCTCGCCTGCGCCTGGCAAACGAGACTGAACTCCAATAGAGATGAGAGCGCGACGTGCACCGCTGGTCCACGAATCGCCTTTCCCATTAGAAACTTGTTCATCCTTGTTATCACGTACAGCGGTGTTTGGCTGCAGCCGTTTGCTCAGGCAGGAAGAGAGAGGAGCGCCTCTTTGCTCAGACGTAGGGAAATGAGGCCAGTCAGTCTGAGGTTTGTTTTTCTGGGTCTCTAAGGAGCTTACAGTAAACAGCACAGAGGAGCTGCCGCGGCAAGTCGGAGTCCTGGCTGCAGGATGCACACGAGGAGTTTCATTGAAAAACAAGACATCCATCAAGGGCTTGAAAAATATATGTGACGACGCTGTGGAGGTTTAACTCACTACAGGATAATGTACATTTTAGTTGTTATTCGCTGCTAGTTCCAGGGAGAACGGAAACTTTTTGAGAAGTGTCATTATGTTATTGAGCGATGCGTGTCAGGTGGCGACTATTCTCTCAAAACGGATACAGCACATTATAATTGGTCTAAAAATAGCTTCAACACAGGCATTTTATCTCGTTTTTTTGTCGGCAGCTTTAAGGATTTTGGTTTGACAGGTGATCTTTTTCTCTTTTTTTGGAGGGGTGGGTGGGAAGTTGATGGGCCGATGATATACAGTGTAATTTTGTGGCATAAATCAAGTACCAAT
The DNA here is from genome assembly GCF_008729295.1 of Plectropomus leopardus. Lineage (NCBI taxonomy): Eukaryota > Metazoa > Chordata > Actinopteri > Perciformes > Serranidae > Plectropomus > Plectropomus leopardus. The sequence goes on along the minus strand of NC_056476.1, from coordinate 2,280,571 downwards.
AAAGTGCTTAACTCTTTAAAACCTGGGCAAATTGGATTAATTTCTTAAAAAACATGGGTAAAAAGCAACGAGACACTTAAGAAGAAAAGACCGCAAAATTAACAAAAAGGAATCTGTAAAAAGTACAGGAAAAACACAAGAAAAGTAATGTCAATCCAGGTTTTAAAGGGTTAAAGGAATACTTCACCCACAAAATGAGCATTTGTATGTAATTAACTCACTCCATCTTACATTGAATTCACAGAAAACTTTATTTAGCCTCCTTTGTGAATGGAGAAAGCAGGTGTGCTACATGGGACTGTCGCAGAAGTGTTTTAAATAGCAAGATTTTAGTGAAATTGCATGTGTTTGGGAAGCACTGAGCAAACGACTGGATAAATGAGATTTGGATTGTACTGCAAAATTTCTGTGAGAGTTTGTAAATAGATGTTTTGATGTAGTTTTGCTGTTTTTAAGTGTGGCAACACTTTAACTCCAATTCATCAAGATTTTTTTTCAGTTTTGAAATTCTTTTTTCACCTTTGAGGCAGGTGACAAAAAAAAAGTTTTCTTCACAAACAGCGTAACACAAAGTGATTTATTGATATACACATGATCCTTTTGTTGGGAATGTATTCGCTTAAAAGACCACGGATACAACTCTTTCTTACAACTTAACTCTAGAATTAGTCGATTTTCACTGACTTTAAAAACTTTAAAAATCACAGTCACCCACAGTTTAAACACGTCCTTGATGTCGTCGCTTGCAGTGTTTAGGCAACAAATGTGCATATTCAGGTTTAGGCAAAAAAAATCATGGTTTGGCACTGAAAAAGTAACATGGCACATGAACAAGTGGCAACCTGCGAGGCTGAAAAATGTAGCCAACACCAAAGTGCCAAAAACTACAGTTCCTCTACTAAGAGCTCCCAAACAGAAAAATGTTAAAATTCACAACTTTACAGCAGAAATAAACACGTTTACAGCCTGGTACAAAAAGCAGGTTGGTCTCTAGAGCTAATTTCAACATTCATGAAAACTGTACAGGGTGAAGTTTTGGCTGGATCGCAGGTCGCAGCACTGCACATGAGCACCGAAGTGTCTGAATGGACCAACAGCCAAATATTCAGCAGTGGAAAGTGATTCCTTTAAACTTCTACGGACTATTTTGTTTTAATTTCAGGTTAAGTCAGACTCTGGATGGAAATATTTAGAAACATCAGAGCTCTGTGTCTCATCCAGCCGCTCGATCTGAGCTCTCATTATTATTACTCGGGGCAGGTGTAGTGATTTGAAGGCCTGGGGCCACAAGCACATTGCCTTATTTTCAACCTTTCTCTTAATTTAATATAAAATATCCCTAAAATATGTCTTTAGTATACTCAATGATAGTAAAGAAATCCCTGAAGGAAAAAGGTTGGGAACCACTGTACACCCTCCAGACTTATACTGGGTTTAAACTAGTCTTGTTATGTCACTCAATCGTTTACATTTCATTAAGGCACAAAGTCACAAATGATTAAGGGCGGGGACGTTTGAATGATAGGATGTTTGCGAGCCATCGCTGCAGTCTGTGAGACTGATCCACCCATCGCCACTTCACAGCTCCAACCTCTCAAACATATGTGGTCACTTCTGACTCCAAATAAACAACATGGCGATGGCTGCGATGCTGAACTCGTCACTGTCTCCTGGGTGAAAGTCCTGTGTTTGTTTGACCCACTTACAGTATCTGGGCTTCTCTGATATTTGTGCATAACACAGACTGTTGATTTTTATGCTACGTCATGCCACGTTCCTCCTGTAATATGTACTACACCCACGAAGGCACTTCCTTTCTTATGTAATTATTGGTCGAAATAACATGCTTGCACAGACAACTGATGTGGTTGTTTTTCTGGTGACAGCAAGGGATTAACTAAGCATTTTCAAGCAAATAAGAAATAAATTATACGGTAATTCAAGCTTTTTTTTGTAAATACTGGTCACTTAACAGGCTGCAGTACTGGAAAACCAAACCAAGACTTTTGGTATTAATTGGTATTAAAACTAGTTAGCATGCCAGAGTCACATTTGTTATCGTAATTAACCTGACAAATCACTCCGCCAACTAAGAATGGCCATGCACCGCCACCCACACAATCGAGAAAGAGTTAATAACACGTGTTAACTGGTGGTTGCATTGACTTCTGCATTGCAAAAGTACAACCTGCCCACTTGAAGAAGACACTGGTGGCTTATAAATTAATTAAGAAAACAAAGTATCCACTTCCTGGCAAAGCAGGAATATAATGTGAGGGATTGTTGTTCAGTTTTTTGAAATCTGCAGCTGCAAGTTTAAAATCACTGATTCATTCATTAAAACCATTACAGCACCTCAAGTGGGATCCCTTTGTGGAGCACAATTAATACAAGTGATTTACTGTTCAGAGAGTTCAGGAGAACAAGAAAATGCTTTTAATGTGTAATATTGAAATTTTAGTCTCTTTGTTCTTCATGAGTCTTATTTTCTTCTTCTCATGTACATCTTTTTTTTTTTTTATTGGTGCTGCTCCACCAGATGGTTTTTTTTTTTCATGCTTTTGTCTCCATGCTTGATGTCGAGGACTTTTTACCGGATTATTACACTTATTACTGGATTAACAACCAAGCTGCTGAACGTTAGCCGGATCTTTTTTTACTTCCATATAAGGGAATATTTTGCCTGAAAGATACTGCGCCTTTATACTGGAGGATTTATGTGACATAAAGTGTCCACCAACAGCAATCTGCTTTTAAAAAGCCACATTTTTTTAAGTTTTTTTTTATCTACAAGTACTTAAATACATTTCCCTCTCTTTTGTGATCATTGTGGTTAACACTTTGTAATTTACTTTCTCTGATTTCCTGCTGCATCAGTCTATTCTGTCTCTGTATTTTCTGAAAAGAGTGTTTTAGCAGAAGGAAAACCACGTCATTCAGTCTCCTGCTTCACAGCTCCTGCTTATTATTTATCAAACTTACGTCAGCTGACAGATACAGATTAGCATTTTTATGCAAACATCAGTTTATTTGGTTCTGCTTCAGATTACTGTCTGCAACTTAGATTGGAATTATTTAGCAGTTTTATAGCATTTTAATCAAATGCTTACTGAATACCTATACTGGGAAAAACATGTAAGTACACTGCAGAAGAGAAGAGGTTTGAGAAGAAAATGACAATACTGATATGTATTAAAAATCACTACGTGCCTACTTAATAATTACAAAACATACTCATTTTGTTACTTTGCAAAGTTATTATGGTATAATTTCTTTTAAAATCCTGATACTTTTATCTACTTTGGGAACTGACAGTGTAAAAAGTGTCCTGACACATAGTACTTTTTATTTAATATGGTGCGCATTATTGTTGCTCAGGGACAGAACATAAGAGTAAACCTGAGTAGAAGAGTGAACTTTTATAGCTTTAGCTGTAAAATAGTTACGTGTTTTAAGATTTAAAAACGTATGTCATTATGCAAGCATATCAAAACTGCAACTGTCAGCTTCAGATGATGAATTGTATTAATCCTCTGAAACCTGAACAAACTGATTTCTTTCAAAAATATGGAGAGAAGGAAAAGAGCAACATTGCAAGACATGGCCCAGAAATTTGCAAAAAAATTGTGTGAAAATTACAAGAAAATTACCAGAAAATAAGCAAAAAACAAAATAAAAAAAAATGAAAACAAACAAAAACATTACCTAATAAAATGCAACAAAAATACATAGGTATTTTAAAAATATATATTTTTCTGTTACATAATTTTAAATATAAAATTAATAATAATTATCATTCAAAGTAAAATATTAAATAAATAATTCTGGACATTTTTTCAGGTGTTTCTGAGATATCATGTTCACGGGAATAGAGTGGTGAACGGATGACGTATTTTTGTAAGCCAGCTGGGAAGTTAGCATCGCACTGGTTCCTTCGTCAAAAACCTTAAGGAATTTTGGAACGGGATTTTCGGTTATCGGCAAAAATAAGCTCTGTGGCGAACTCAAGTTTATGATACCTGATAATCTTCACTGATTAACGCCACGTTTGTGTGTTTTGAAGCGTAAATGAAATCACCAGAAGTAAAAAGCTATTGTTAGGCGATACACCAACTACATCGCGGTCGCACAACTTAAATGTCACAACTACAAACACTGTAAAAACACCTTAAAATACAATCGAAAAATATTATAAACAGATAAATCTACAAATTCGAGCGTGCCTGTTGCTGTAAAGCTGTAAAGGCGAACCAGTGCGTTGAATCAGTTTCTGCGTCCGCTGTGATGACGTCTAACGACAAACACTGTGGTCCCGTTTAGCCATTTAGCCTTTTTTAAGGCTTAAAACCTTAAAAGTTCAAAAATCTGGTTTAAACGGCCGTATTTTATGTTGCAGAACAAAACGTCCAAATATCTTAACAGAGCTTATTTAAGGCATTTTACCAAAAATCCATTCAAAAACCACAGACTTGTGGGTGGAACAGAAAATGTGTGCGGGAACATTTTTAAACCGGCTGACAGATTCAGCTATACAGCTGCTGGTCGTCTCTAATGTCCACCACTAGAGTCGAGTCTTCGGCCCACAGATTAGACCGGCAGCAGCCGAAACAAATCCAGAACGAAACACAGTCTGGCGTTATCGGGGTTAAGAGGCTCCTCGTCTGATACAAAGTTGATACTTTGTTGTTTTAGCGATAATTGAGCCTCGTATGAAGTTAACAAACAGCGACACTGTGACACATGACAGCAGCCGCAGTTTGCTTTGTTCTGTCACTGGTGTCACTGGTCTGTCACTGGCGTTGTTATTCACGCCGACAGCTTCGTAAGAACTCGTCTTCTTCTGTTGTTTGAAAAAAAAAATCACCCAGAATAAACTCCAGTGTGAGCTGTGACACCAGCAGCTACAGCTTGTATTACTTTGTCACCGGCGTCATTCTTCTGTCACTGCTGCTATCACTCATTCAGAGGGATGATCTGCCATCAGCACAGCTGTTTTCTTGTTGTTGTTGGATGAATAAAAGCTACAACAAAAGGTAAACGGAGGATTGGTGGATAATCCTGATATCAAGTCTGCTGCAGTTTATCTCTGATGTCTTTATTTAATCCTTTTTTTCTGCCACTTAAAAATCCATGTTTCTATTATCCTATTTTTTAGTGAATATTTCCCGGCATAACTCTGAACCAGCAGATATTATATCTGGTGCCACATTACTGTGTGCCACCAGATATTAATGTCAGCGGTCTGTGACTGCTGCCATCACTCAGGGGCTTGTTTATCTGAGAGTCTCATTTGTGCGGAGAAATAGATTAATACAGACTGAAGTAAACACACGGAGAGGACGAGTCTTTACTGATGTGTCACTGCCGCCATCGCTCCCCAACGAAACTGAGAGATGTGAAGGTCCACGGATGACTTATCAGTCAGACAGCGTGGGCAGGACTTTGTTTTCATGTTTTATTAATCATGAATAGGACAGAAGCTGTGATTTTAACTCTTTGGATCTTAAGGAGGTTTAAATGCTTGTGAAAGGCGTCTGAAAGCAGCGCAAGAAAACTGATGTTCAACCAGGTTTCAAAGGGTTAAAAAGCCTTTAAATAATATGCCCTATAAACTTCAAATAAAAGCCTAGTCCCTTTTATTGGCCCGTCGTGGTGACACATTTTGACAAATAAATGCCAGTCTCTATTAGAGGGTCGATTACCACGCAGTTCGTATATATATATATATATATATATATTATATATTTTTTTTTTTAAAAAAAGCTTGGGAAAAAAGTCCAATGAATTATATTTATAATTATGTATTTAAATTATTTTACAGATTTTTTTCAGGTCATTTCTTGCTTTGTTTTTTTTTTTTTTACTCTCTCTCTTGTTTTTCTTTTTTTGTTTGTTGTTTTTTTTTTTTTGCAAATTTTCAGCCATTTTTATTAAACTTTTGACAGATTTTTTCTAACCTCTTGGTCATTTTTTTCTTTTGTTGCTCATTACCTTCTTTCCACCTTTCTGAATGAAAAAAAAAAATCCAATTTGCCCAGGTCTAAAAAGGTCGAATAAATAATTTGATTATATTTCCATCTTTGCTGAGCAAGTTTTTCTGTGAAAGCAATTAAAAGCCCGTCCCATTAAGACGCCTGTCCCAAATATAAGCCTGTTGAATTCAGTGATTTTAGCAAATAATAGGCTGGGCTGTTCACTGCAGTTTGACAGTGTGCTACAATTAGTAATGTAACCTCTGCATGTAATACCCCGAAAGTACAGAAAAACAATGTACTTTTGTTCATCTGTGCACAAAATGAACTACGAAACAAAAGCAGATTCTGAGAGAATTAAATATAAAAGTGCGTCCTGGCAGCTCAGTTTGCAGAGCTGAGGCGGCGTCCTCACCGCAGCAGCACGAAGGCTTCAGCCGTGCAACACACATCAAAGGACTTCTGAAGTGTGAAAGTATCATCGATTATTTTGTTCACAACTCCAGACTGGGCTCCCCCCTCGCTCCCGTCTCCCCGTTATTGTTACAGTGTCGCCGGAGGTCAGCTGTTACTCACTCAGACAGACGTTGTCGTGGAAGGAAGTGAGGAAGTCGCTGCATTGTTCCCTGTGGTTGCCGCTCGCTGCGCAGGAGCACCAGGGTCCCACGTTGGATGTGGAGTTGTCAAGGTAGTTTGGAGTTATTGTGCTTCCTGTAGAGACGGGAGGAGAGAGGAGGTAAAACAACACACCTACGACGCCTCAAACCAGCAGGTTACAACAAACAACCATGAGTAGAAACAACTTTTGCTGTTTTCTGTGATTGAAGCTGGTCCACCGGCTGTCCAGTTTCAGCATTTTTAAATGAATATCTCATAAAAAATGCCTGACTGAGGAGTTTAATGTCCCAACAAACTGAACTTGGGTAACATTTTTAAAAGCAAACTCAAGACAGACACAGTTCTACTACTTCCCATATCTGTTTGATTTTATAATATTTTATATTTTATATATCTTATTGTTATTTATCTATCCTTCTTTAATCTCTTATTGTCATTTTTTAAATTTATTTTATTTATATTTAAATGTTTTAAATGAATTTACATGTTAGTTTATTTGTTTTTTTTATCTGTTTTTTATCTTCTTATATTTGTTTTATCCCCTCTGATGCGATGTCTTCGTCCTACACTACTTCTTATATTATTTGTATTGTCTTTCATTGCTTTTCTTTAATTTTCTTAAATTGATTAATTTAGTTCTCTAACTGCCGTTCGATCTGCCGGCTCGATCACTTTTAGCCCTTTAAGTGCTGCGATCTTGTTGACGTTTTGTATACACATTTTGTTGTTGCGTTTTTGTTTGACTGTTTTAGCCTTTTCTCTGTTTGGCTTGTTTGTTGATGATTATTTTATTGTTCCCTGAGTTCCCGCCTTTGCTTTGTCTGTCGAAGCACTTTGTAAATAACTGTTTTTAAAGGTGCTGGTTCAATAAAGTTGTTATATAAACGTATATATACACTTTATATATATGTGTAGCACTTTTAAAAACAGTTGTTTACAAAGTGTTTTAAGTATGTATTTCATGTCCAAAACTGAGTAGGAGAATATATATATATATATATATATATATAATATATATATATATATATTATATATAAATGTGTGTGTGTGTGTGTAAATAAAGTCTGATTGATTGAACATTTGAGCCAGATTCTGGTTGATTTAATCTCATTTTGCTCGGCCTGATTATCAAATTAAGACATTTGCATGTAATTTCTATCTTGACGGTGCTGCTGTAATCAGGTGACGTCAGCAGGAATCTAAAAAGCGGAGTTGAGTAAAGTGTATTAAATAGAGACACAGAGTGACGGATCAGTTCGAGTAGACGGCCTGCCGATCAAATGCTGACTGGTTCAATCCCAGCAGCTGACAGGGCTCGACATAACTGAGCCAGCAGCGTTTGAGTGTAAACTGTACATTTTAGAAGGAACGGGCATTGGGAAGCAGCGTTTGCGTAACATCTCTGTAATCTTTCATAACAGGCAATTATTTTAAAATGTGAATTTCAGTGGATGTGCTTAAGAGACACAGAGCTGCTCGCTCGCACAGCGTCTTCCTCTCCATCTCTCAGAGATTTAAAGCTACAACAGATCGAGTCCAAACAACAACTAGAGAAGTATTTGTTTTTCTTTCCCATCATGCATATCCAGCGGGCCAGGCAGCTTAGTGGACTTTGATGAGTGCAGCGATCCGCAGTACAAAAAGACACATTTCTGCCCAAAAATTTCCATGGCTTTGAGGCAGATTTGAATCCTCCTGATCAGTTCTTTTTCACTACTGTCTAACAGCTTCTTTATGTAAACAAAAAAATAATGAATTCAAACACATTAGGATTAGAACAAATCTTTTTTAAACGGGACTTAGGGACTGTTGGTTATTTATGAGAGCAGAGGGGATGGTGCAAAAAGGAGGAGGCATGTCAAATAATTTTGAAAGCAGGGACTGATGATTTTTTATTTTGGCGTTTAGGGGGAGGGGCTACAACTTTGAATGGCTGTTTTTTTTGCAACTTTTAAAGAAATAAATTGGGCCAGTGTTTATATGTATGTGTATGTATATTATATATATATATATACTACACACACACACACACACATACACACACACATATATATATATATATATATATTTATTTATTTGGCTATTTGCACAAAAAACAACAAATTTTTTGGTGAAAAATGCATTTTTTTTCATTCAAATCTTTTTGGTGATTTTTAGAGATTTTTTTTTTCCCTTCTTAAAATGTTTTTGTGCTTTTTGAAAACTCTGGCCATTTTTTACTTAATAAATGGACAATTTTTAGATATAAAAAAAATCACAGATTTGTCTTAATTGGGCTTTTTTTCTTTAAAATTTCAGGCAATAAAAAAAAACTTCTGACAACATTTTTGGTAAATTTTACAGAAAAAAAAATTCCAAACCTTATTGGCCTGCGGGTTTGGCGAGCATGTTTTCTATAGAAATCACCAAAAATGACACCCTTTACCACAGCCAAAACCATGCAAACCCTCTAAAAAGTCCACCCACTATCACGGAGGTCCCTCAGATGTTTTTTTTTTTTTTATTCTTTTGGGAGCTTTTCAGCAGGAAGTGATTGGGAAGTCATTCTCCGGGAAAGGTAATATTGCCTTGTAGCTTGTATTTTTTCTTTTAAAAGAGTTGGGAAATAGAATTGCTTCACTTTGAGGCAGTGTGGCGAAAAAAAGTTTTGATTTACCTCCATTGATTTTCTGGGTCCCAGACTTCCAAACAACAACACCTCAGAGTCTCACTTTGACTTCAGTTGTCTGGAGCGGCCAATCACTGCTGCACACCTCTCTGTCTCTGTCTGCTTTTATCTGTCTCCTCCGACTAAACAAACTAAACAACCTTTTTTTCTTTACTCTTTTTTTGCAGTGCGGTATTATTGTCCCATAATGTCGTGTGTTTAGACTGAGTGGTTTTTAACAAGCTATTGTGCATTATGTGATCTTTTGTTAAGTTTCTATCCAAAGTACAATAAGCCGTGCTCCACGCCTCCGCCTGCTCCCACTCATCGTCACGTCAGGGATAATTCTCTCAAAACAGCGGTCAATAGTTGTAATTGCACTACTTATAATGCCAACGACTTGGCCGGGCGTGCTGCAGCCACATTAATCAGCGCTGCATCGATTGCTGAAGCGCGCCTCTCATCACAATCGTTGATTCATTCTTTTGAGTCCTGTTCAGCGGCGCACTTGTCTGCTCTCCTCCTTGCTCCCTCTAAAACCTTTTTGTCCCTGATCCATCACAGCAGGAGGCCTGAGCCGGCACACAAACATTTAGTTCTTACCTATCAGGCCGGTGTACGCGAGCAGACAAGCTCCGTAGTTGTCCTGCTTGCAGCCACTGGCGCTCTGCTCGGAGGGTTGGCAATCATACTGGAACTGTGCCCAGCGAGACCTGTGGGAGCAATAACATGCCATCCATCATTTACTCGAGATTGTCGGCTGCACGCAGCGTGTCACTGAGACGGGGCTGGCGCCGGCGCCTTCTCTCAGAGACAGGACCTGAAAACCCACAGCACTCATCCACCTGCATCATCTCTCCTCCTTTTTTAAGAAACCTGAGCACTGTGGCTTGATTTATGTGGAAAAACGTGGGAAGAGGGCAATGAGCAACGCAATAAAAAATGACTCAAAAATTAGTGAAAATTACTAAAAATAAATAAATAAATGTATGAATTAATAAAATAGATAAATAATTAATAAAAAAGATCAATAAATAACATAAAATAAAGTTAAATAAAAAAAAACCCACAAAAAACACAAATGACCTGGAAAAAGTGTTTAAAAATGACAATACATTTGTAAAAATATTTTTAAATATGTATTCTAAATATAATTTCCCTAAACTTTTCCTTTTTTCCTAGAGATTTTCCCTTGTTTTTACTTGTCAAAGGCGTCTGAAAGCAGCACAAGAAAAGTGATGTCGCTCAAGCCAAAGCAAATTGGCTTGATTTCCTTCACAATCATGGAGAGACGGAAATGAGTGACTTGAAGACAAGAAATGACCAAAAAATTAACGAGAAAATGACCTGAAAAAATGACCTGAAAAATTGCCAAAAAATTCATTATAAAAAAATAAATAAATAAAAAGAAAGTAAAATTATTTGAAATATAAAGTCATAATTATAAATAGAATTTTCTTGTGAAAGACATCTCAAAGCAGCAAAAGAAAACAAAATAAAAAAAATCTGTAATATGATTTTAAATTTAAAGTTATAATAATTATAAAAAGAAATTCTGGACATTTTTCCCTAGGTTTCTTTTTTTTTTTTTTTTTTTTACATTATCTTATAACTTTCTCTGTCTCTATTTAGCAAAGATATTTTTTTTTTTTTTTTCCTCCAGGTTTAAAATCTTGTAAAATACGTCTGAAACTCACTCCAAACTGAGGAAAATGGTTTGATTTCTTTCAAAAACATGGGAAGAAGGAAATGATTTGAAGACAAGAAATGACCCCAAATTTAGCAAAAAGTAACAAGAAAATTACTTGACAAGCAAAAAAAAAGAACAAAAAAAGGAAAGAAGAAAAAAGTAATAAATAAAAAAACAAACAAGGAAATGTCCTGAACAATAAAAAAAAAAATTAAACATAAAGTTATAAAAAATATAAATATATTTTTTCTAATAACTTTCTCTCTCTCTTTTAACAAAGTAAATTTTTATAAAATGTTTTCCATGTTTAAAGGCTTAAAAGACGTCTGAAAGCAGCACCAGAAAAGCGATGCAGCTTCAGGTTTCAGAGATCTCCCGCTCTGCAGCGCTCCCCCTCTTGTGACATTCATCCCTCTTTTTCTTTCCTCCCCACTTTTTCCCGGCGCGTTCTGGAAAGCTGCCAGGCTGTAAAGAGTCAATGAGGGGCAAAGATAGGCCTTGGCTCTGCTCTGAGTACCGTGGGCGCTGTCTGGCTGGCTGGCAGGCCTGGCCGCGAGCAGATTAGACAAATATGGATCTTCCATATAAATTTCCTCCCACAGCCGCTCTGCCTTCCCTGCTTCACCTTTTCCTGCCAGCCGGCCCAGACATCTCACCTCATCATCATCATCATCATCATCATGTACAAGGCTATCTCGGCCATCATATCGCATCAGCCGCCCCCGTCCAACTGGCATTTGCAACGGGATCCCCTCAGGGCACCACGATCTCCGCTCTGCCTCGTTTGTCATGTCGTTGTAATGATGTGCGTAAAACTCATAGGCCCCTCGCTAAGTGAAGGCGTCCTCCGCAGGACGCCGCTTAATGCCAGCTGACTGGTGCGGGATTGGCGGCCCGCGCCGGGGCCTTGAGACGCTCCATCCATCGGGGGGCGGCGGTGGAGAATAATGCCTGATCGATAGCCGTGACAGATGAAGCCCTTTGTCTTCTTGACATTTGAAGAGGAACTAGATTAAACGCTGGCCACCATTCGCTGTCAGAGAGAGAGGACGGGTATGAGGACTCCATGTTTTCAGTCTCCGGTGATTGAGAAGAGAAACGCGCCCGCTGAATTTTAACGACCTCATAAGACGCTGTTAGCTCCCCGATTGTTGACAATCAATTTAAATTTGAATGTAATCTTTGTTTTCCATCAGAGATTTAGCGCAGAATAAATATTCAGATAACTTATCTCGCACAGAGGCTCGTTTTTTTTTTCTGCAGTTTGCTGATGATTTTCGGACATAAACATATTCTGAGGCGGGAACGTCGCGTGTGAATCCCGTGTGATAATGGCCGCTCCAAAAATGACTATTTCCTACGGCCGCTTCTCACCCCGCTGCTGTGAAATTCTGCATTCAGGAAATGAATGCAGAATTTAACTGAACTAATTAAACACAGTTAATGACTGTAACAATTGAATTAATTAAACACTGCTGACTAATTAAATCTAAATGAACATATCATAGCGGTCGGACCTGTCTTCACAGACTCACAGTGCCATTTATCGTCCTGCGGGGGGGGGGGGGGGGGGGGGGTCATTGTGCGAGGCCAACACGTCAACAAAGCACTTCCTACTACTCAACACAACAATATGAAATGTGACGCCGTGAAAATTAACTCGAGGTGATCCATTTTCTCTCAACAACATGCTTTTTTTAAAGTATTTTTAAGTTGTTTTTTTACCACTTTTTTATTAATTATTATTATTATCATTTGTGTTATATTTATTTATTACTGTGATTTTTTTCTTCTTCTTTGTTAAATTGATTATTTAAGGTTTAAAAATAATTATTATTATTTATTTTTTGGGGGGGTAAATGGGCACATGCAGATGAGATGCGGCTGGGTGTATGTGATTGTATGTGATTGATTATACTGGTTGTTATCGTTTGTTATTGTACTGTAATCTGGTAAAAGTTGACAGCAGGTGCTGTTTTACAGTTTTTGTGGTTGTTGCGTTCATGCTTTGTTGTAAAGTTGCGACTTAAGATGCTTTAGGATTAACTGTGGACTGACCGTCGGTGTGCAGCAGCAGAGAGCCAGAGTAAACAAGCGGCTGGTGAAGCTGGTCAAACATCTAACACGACAAAGAGACCCCGACAGTTTTCTCGGGAGTTTGCACATCAAACAACGTGTTGGATGTGTCGGTAACCTCAGGCAGGTGTCTGCTAACAAGTTAAAAATAAAAACCCGATAAGCTGATATTGTGTATCAAAGCTTGTTTCATATCTGTGGGAGTCTTTTTTTCTCCCACTAACCTTCAAAAAAAATCTATTTCAGCTTTAAATCTCAGAGCTTCAGAGTGACCCCTGAACACACCGCAGCTTTCCAAATCAATCAGTGTTTGCTGTCATGGATTCCTTATTTCCTTCCCTTACCGATTTCTTTAAGTCTCCAGTCTCTACAAAATCTATTTCATACCTCACTAAAAGAAAAGGCAGAACAATGTCGCAATATCTAATAGCTATGGTTTGCTTTAAAAAAGGTTCAGCGTTAAACTGATTTGTGATCAGTTTCCTTGTGCTGCATTCAGACGTCTTTTATAAGCATTTAAATCTTTTAAACAGATTCTAAGGACATTTTCCTGTACATTAAGAGGTCTCAAAGGGTTAACTGTGAACCCTGAGATAACTGGTTTTGGAGGAACCCTAAAAAAAAGGCAATGAGCAACTTGGCAAGAAGCATCCTGGAAATCCAAAGATATTTGGATAAGATTTAATGAAAAAAGTCTGGATAACTTTATTTGAATTATTATAATTATATATTTGAAATGATTTTTATATAATTTATTTATTTTGTATTTGTAGTTGTTTAGTTGAACTTTCTCAGTTTTGTTTTGTTTTGTGTGTATTTTTTTTTGCTTTTGCAAATTTTAGGGTAATTTTCTTGTACATTTGCTAATTTCTGGGTCATTTGTTATTTTTATAGAATTATTAATTTTTTATTTTATTTTGTTGTTGTTTATTTTTTAAACATTCCAGGTTTTGTTTATATGTTTTCTAACTTTCTTTTTACCTCTTAATTTTCAGGTAATTTTCTCGTTGCTCATTTCTGGATCATTTCTTCTTAAATTGCTCATTGCCTTGTTCTTATTGCAATTTTTTTCAAAGGCTTAAAGGGAAAATGTTCTATGCAGGTGGCAGCATGTGAGACAACACCTCTAATTTCTACCTGCACACGTAGTCCGCCTTGCAGATGCGCAGCTGGGCCAGGCAGTTGGGCTTCTCCTTGTCTTCGTAGGAGCAGGACGGCACGATGGTTTGCCGGCGGCGCTCTGCGCAGGCGGTGTCGGTGCAGGGGCAGAACAGCAGCTCGTGGGTGTAGTCGGGGGGAACGCGGTCGAAGAACTTCCTCAGAGCCTTGTTGCACTTTGGTCGGTTACACGGCCCCGAGCGGGCTGACGGCTGGATGCAGGACGAGACGTACTCGGTGCGAAGCTTCTGACACGTCTCGTCGATGTTGCAGGCCTTGGCAGCATCCAGGCAGCGGTTCACCGTCGTTACTTCAGACTCTGCAAGGAGACACAAAAATGGGGAAGCAGAAAGCATTTCATCCCTCTGTGTGGTTTGAGAAAATCAAATCCCAGCCAATGTTTACCAATGATTCAGAGGCCTAATTGGAGTCGGTATTGAGTTGCCACTCTCACCTCTGGACTCAGACGCAGTGTTGCATTTACAGAGGAAAAAAAAAAAAGAAACATGTGTCTTAAAGTACAAACTCAACCAAAATGATGATTATATGTAATAGCCTCCTTGCAATGAATAGAACATGAATGGTGCCTAAATGTTGCATGAGCTCGGGCGTTGGATGTGTTTCAGCCGAGGCCTAATGGCTGAATATTTCATTCTGCTGGGTTAATGCAGAGTGGCAGCGCTGAAAAGCGTCTCCTCCGTCTCTCCAACCGCACAACAAGGCCTGTAATTACCGCTCCTTCCCGTTCATCCATCTATCCATCTTTCCAACACTCCCTGCCTGCAGCTGGGTCCATCCCTCACTCACCTGACTCCCTCATCCCTCCGCATCCTCCTCTCTCTGCCGTCACCCCCTCGCTCCATCTGTCTCCTCACTTCCGCCATCTTCCTCGACTTTGTCCGTCTCTACCTCCCTCAGTGCCCGCTCCCTCTCTGACTTCCTCGGTAATGAGCCACCTCTGCGGAGGCACTGGAAAGCCCCCTTTCGTAACCATCTTTTTTTGGATGCATTATTTCCCAATCCATCATCGTGTGCGTTTTTTTCCCCCCCTTGAGCGACCTCCCAGTCAATACGGCCATGATGACGTTCAGCTCCTCTGGCAGATCGCGGCGCTCATTAGTTTGTAAACTGCCTGTAGTTGTGTCTCCTGGTGAGTTCGGCTCGCACCAAGCTGTCACATAAAATATGAATGGCCGTGGAGAGCAAACTAACAACCCATCGCAAAGCATAGGTTACTCCCAACTTAACTGCTAAGCAGGCGGGGGGGGGACGCGAGGACCTGGCGGAGCTCCAGGTTCGGGATGACTAATTGCATCCGGCCACATGTGCAGGAAACCAAATATGCACATCAGCTTTCATGTGAAATCTGTGTTATTATGTTCTTTTTTTTAGAGAATGCATTATTCATTGAGAGGAGACTTGCTGAGCATGTACGCTCTTATCCTGGAACATCCTGCTTCACATTCAGACACACATTTACACCTCCGAACTGCCCGCTACAACCCAAATCCACCGCTGCTCCTCACTGGACCCACCGGAGGCCGAATGTACTCATGTTTCAGCTTGTTTTGCAGTCGTCCTCCTGCCTCTGTAATATTCATCAGCGCATGTTTAAATCATCGCAGTCTGGTATTTGGACACTGACACATGCTGTAGTTTTGGCTGCACAGAAGCAGCACAAAGTTCCTGATATAACAGCAGGTGGGTTTCCATTAACCCTCAAATTGCTCAAATTGAATTTGTATATATAAAATACGCCAAATGGAAACACGTCAATTTCAAAAAAAAAAATCCCATTGTCAGGCTCGCAGGAGGTGGTATTTCAGGTGACTGGAAAAAGCCATATTTCGCAAAACTGGAATGGAAACACCTTTTTTCTCTTTTCTAGGTCACATGATGCTATGGATATGTGCTTGTCAGTAGGAACTGGCGCCCATGATGCAGCAGGAGCTACAAGAGCTGTTATTGCATCACATAACTCTGAGAAAGTTGAGCGGATCATCTGGAAGTTTAAAATCCACAATTCCTCTGTGAAAATCGTGGACTATCACTTAATGTCGCAGGACTCCAGATTGGTCTAGAGAGTCTCTGTCTTGTCTCAGAATCAAATGCATTTTGACTTAGTCTTGGACAGAGTGGACCGTTACCGTGATATGAGACCACATACCGACACTCGATTTGGATATCTTCATGTCATGATAAGTTTTGTCTTTTCCTGATTTTAAAGGCTGCAGTAAAGTGATGTCATTTTCTAAACTTATCAGACTGCTCTAACTGTTCTAATACTTGCGTTCACCCGCGTAAGTCATTAAATCCACATTGCTGTCGATAACCAAAAACTCATTGTGTTAATATTTTGTCCAAATACAAACAGTCATCCCTGAAATATTGTCACAGTATCAATATCTACACATTTCGTCATATTGTGACATTTGATTTTGTTGCCCAGTGCAGCATTTATGAAGCTTTTGAGGAGATTTGAAATATTGTGATATATATTGTGTACCGTGAAATTTTTTAAAGGCCACACCGCCCAGCCCTACGTAAGTCATTCGTAGTCTGTTTTTTTTATCAATGATAACGGGTGCCACCCTTCTCGAAAATCAGGAAAATTCTTTATACCTGGTCTTATACATCGTCTTATCTCACAGTCAGGAGCTGAAGCTGTAAAGAGTGACTGCGGCATTTTCAATGACGTGCATGAGAACGTCTGTCCCATATTAAAATGTCATTTTTCAACGTGGCCAAAAACCCACAACCCTAAACATCCACTTCTCCTGCGCTCCTCACCTTCTGCACGCACGTGTTCTCCCCGACAGCAGAGCTCCGGGACGCTGCAGCTGCTCTCAGGCTTCCTTCATTTTCATGGATGTTTCCACGTCTCAGCCAGACACTTTTCAAGCCCACCGTGAATCTCAGCAGCACATTGTGCCGCCGATATCAGCCCGGCTCCATTTATGATTACCACAAAATCCTCACGCTTGCTTTAACATTCATCCGTCTCGTCTCCTTAACCAATTCATTATGTCATCGCTGCAAGCGGTCGCACTGTTGTTCTTCCAGCTCTTTATTATTATTCAGACTTCTTATTATTCCTTCATATAACGCCTGTAACGCCTGTAACGCCTGCTTACTTTCAGCTACAGAAACCACTGAAATGTTAAAATATTTGGCTCTTTTGGGACACTTCTGCCTACAATCAGTTTTATTCTACTTTTTATGCTTTTTAGGTTTATTTTTGCAGCATTCACACTGAAAGCAAATGAGAGACACAGAAAAAAACAACTAAATCATTCAGATTCAGCGGACGCCCCCTTTAACATGAGCACATCTTCGTGACCTCGTGCATAAGCTGCTTGTTAAAACAACACCGCACGTTTTTGGCTGCTTTGAATTACAGCAGCGGCGGACCTGCACTGTACAGCCGCCTCGTAAATTTCACTCCAGCAACTCCGCGGGAGGTCAAAGTTGACATCCACGCCATGCATCTCGACAAGTCGACTGCCAAAACAACAAAGACGTGATTAATGGATGTTTTTCTGCCCTTATAGCATCTCTCCCTCAAACAGAGTAATGACCCTTCTCAAAGACGCGAGCCGGAGCCACGGCTCATCATATTCGCAGGATTATTTAAACAACAGAGGACTTCAACCTTTACCAATGCATCGGATAAATAAAGGAAGTCAGTGGTATTAAGAAAGTGCCGCAGTTTAAACACATAACAAGTTCTGCACCAAGAAAGAAAGAAGCTTTTTAATGCATCTTTGGCCTCGCTATTGTTTTTTAGGATTTTCTACTTCACGCACCGGGGTCGTAAGACAAATACCAACAGTTTTGTTTTCTTTGCATTCTGATGCAACAGGTTGGTCACAAGCTTTGAAAAGCAACAAGGAAACAAGGATCCTGAATGATGCAGTGACTATGAGGGTGAAGTGAAAAGCTTTAATTTTAGGGTGTTCACAGATCTGGTTCTTTCATTGTCCTGCACAAGAGATAATGGAAAGACGAGCCCCTGATAGGTGGGAGCGGCCACATATGAGGGATTTCTAAAAGCTGATAGTCCACGATTTCACAGAGGAATTGCGGATTCAAAACTTCCAGATGATCTGCTCAACTTTTGAAGAGTTATGTGATGCAATAACAGTTTTTGTAGCTCCTGCTGCATCATGAGGGAGCCAGTTCCTACTGACAAGCACATAGCCTTTCTTGTTTGTTTTAGTTTTTGCTTATTTTGAGGTAGTTTTCTTCTAATTTTTAACTAATTTTTTGCTAATAATAATAATATTTTTGTTATTTTTGTCTGGTAATTTTCTTGTAATTTTTCCACTTTTTTTTCTTTTCTTATTTTTGGGGGCAATGTCTTGTTAAGTTGCTTGTTGCCTGTGTTTTTGAAAGAAATCACACCCATTAGCTCGTGTTTCTGAAGGTTAAATTGAGAGAACTCAGTCTAAATCTGTGTTTAGCAGAGTTTCCTGCCCCCTGATCTCCGCACTGACACAGGTGAGCAGAACATTATCACCGTTACACAACCTGAACGTAACCTGAATTTACCTTCAGGGCTTTGATGCAAACTGTTGCCTGAACTGGCCTCGGAGCACAGTTAAATCATTTGCCTTTCTTATCCCTGTGGTCTAAAAAAAAAAAAGGATGTGCAGTTTGCTGATGTCAGCTCGCATTACTTCTGGTTTGAAGTCATAAAATTTAGATTTGACACTGATCCCTCATTGCCATTAGGAGCTGCCAACATACAAAACTACCCTGTGCAACTTTAATACTGCAAGGATTTCCGCGATCCCGTGGTAAATACATGAAACATGGCTGCTTATCTGGCTCTGGAAGAATAAACAGCTTTGACTCGTTCTCTCCTGAGCTGCTCAGTATTTTACATCAATATGACAACATATATATTTCAGAATAGATTTTTTATATTTTATATTTAGTCGTATGAAATATAAAGGAGCTAATAAGAAATATATTAATATATGCAATATTAAAGTGTAATCGCCATTTCCTTGTTTTTGCATGCTTGTCTTTAAATGAGTTGGCGAGCGGGAAAACAGTCCTGTTGCAGCTTTAAAACTCACATGGGAGACAGTATAGATACGATTAATTAAACTTACCATAATATCAGTACCCTACAGCCATGAAAACTTTATAAAGTTAAAAAAGGGTAACACCTTCTATGAAGACCACATCTATAATAATAATAATAATCCTAAACTTTATTTGTATAGCAGCATAAGATAAATAAGATAAGATATAAAATAAGATAAAAATTAAGGATAAAAATTGAATGTACAACATAAAATGGAAAATAAAATAAATTTTAAAAAACCCACAGACATTATTAATAAAAAGAAGCATAACAATATAGTTTATAAAATGCATTCAATTAAGGAGAATACAACATCTTAAAGATGTGCAGCAGTATCTATAATGCATTATAAGGGAGATTCAGAGTGAATTATAATGCATTCATAATGACACATAATTCTTACTGATGCACTAAATTAACAGTCATAAAAAATAGTAGATGTTTGACGTTTGATGAATTATAGATGTCAAGTGTCTTATGGATGCTCTTAATTAGTTATAAACTACATTACACTTTACTTAATACCAACAATGAAGCACCATGATGACGCATAAATTACTATAAATGCATCAATATGTACTGCACTTTACCTAACACATAAAATAATAAGTTATGATACTGCATGGATTGTTATAGCAGCTTACGAGTCCTTACTACAGTTAATTTTTGATGTGTGTATAAATGAGTATAGGTACTTATAAAGCATTATAAGCCCCATCGGTCAGCCTCCAGCCACTGTTGATAAAGTGCATCAGTAAGCATATGTGTGTTTATGAATGTAGTCATAAAGCATTATGAATGCATTGTAATTTGCTATGAATGCCCTCATAATACATTATAGTTGTGGTCTTCATTGAAAATTCTATAAAAAAAAAAGAATACCCACGTATACTTAATTTCAGTGTACTTGTGGTTATGATGCTTTGTTTTCACTTTTGGAGTAAAAGTATCTGATGTTTTGTGGGCATTACCATAAATACTGGATGTATCTATAGAGCTATTGTCATTTCTTTAACCCTTTGAAAGCCAAGCAAATTGGCTTGATTCCTTAAAAAAATAGTAATGAAATAAATGAGAGGAAAAAAATATAAAAAATTACACGAAAATTAGACAAAAAGCAGCACAAAAAGAAAATTTCACAAAAAACAACGTAAGTTGTGTAACATAAGTTTAATTATAGAATTTTCATCATTATTTGTTTATTTTTCTCTTTTTTGGGGATAATTTTTCAGTGATTCTCCCTCTCTTTTTCTCTTGCACTCTCAGCTAGTTTTCAAGCCATTTTCTTGTCACCTTTTGCTAATTCTTGCCAAGTTGCTTATTGCCTTTATTCCCATGTTTTTGAAAGAAAAAAAAAATCAAACCAATTTTCTCGCATTTCAAAGGTTTAAATGCTTGCGAAAGGTGTCTGATCGCAGCAAAGAGGGTTAAACAAACCAATCAGACTTTTTTTAGGTTTAGTTTCGAGCCACCTTTGTTCATTGCCTCAAACACTGAGCTGCTTCATGTCGGAAAAACACTATCGAAATGTTTAAATGAAGCCGCGTCCTCCCTTTGAGCTGTCATTATACACTTGTTTTAACTTTTATTGTGTGTCTGTAGGACATTTATCATTATACTGTATGGCGTATGCATGACTGCGTTCCACACTAATCACTCCGTTTAAGTCGTTACTTAAGTTTCGCAGTCTCTCCATCTCGGTTTCACTCATCCAGAGTATAATTGCTGTCGGAGAAAACAAAACACTTGACTTTCTGTCCTCTCCGGGGGGGAAACAAAAAAAAGGAACTCCTCATTTGTGTGCAGCCTCTCTCTTTTCCAAACCTCCAACAGGAAGAAGTGTTGTCTGAGTAAACAAACTGACTCTGTCTGTCTTCCATTTCCTCCGTCTGTCTCTTTCTCACCCGGTTTCTTTCTGCTCCTCTCTGTCTTTTTCTCCACCCCTCCAAGTTTTGCTGCTTCCAGATGCATTAAAGTAAATAGGTAATTAATCTGTGCCTCAGGGGCTAACAGCAGCACATACCAGCCCTGCGGCTTGCCCACGGGCTCAGAGGCAAGAAAGCAGCAAAGCGCAGGTTGTTACTCATCAAAAACCCACCTGCACAAACCTCCGTCTACTCCGTCAAAAAAAAACAGGATAACATCACGATTTGCTTTTTCTGTGACACTCACCCTGGTCGAGACCCACTTCTTTTTTCATTGTTGTGATAAATGGATGCTTTTGATTGTCTAAGTAACTTTTTTTTCTGCCCTCTGCTCGGAAACCGAAGGCAGGAGCAGAAAAAACACTTGTGGCAGCTCGCCCACTCACCTGCAGCGATGGAGGCCAGACGGACGTAGTCGGAGCCCCTCTCCTCCGGTTCGTACGGGTAGTCCTCCACCAGGCTGAGTCCTGCCAACACAGAGCAAAGAGGTTAGCTCTGTTGTCATGACAACCCGAAATATGTGCTCTTTTAGCTGCAGAATTTGTCTTTTCACTGTCCTGAAACACCGACACAAAACTCACTATGTATTATAAAAGTTACATCTAAAGTAATAAAAAGGAGACAAAATAATTCAAGACTTCACGAAGGGACAGACGAAGCTGTCAGGGGTCTTTGGGACACCCCACCGCCCTCTGTGCAGCGTGCATGTACTAGTGATGCACAGTTTGGTTTTCGAGTAAGCTTGTTTGAAAATATTGCAGGTTTCGAGCGTGCAGGTCATATACTGAAAAAGCAGTGTTCTGAGTCAGTGAGGAAACCTGAGCACATTGTCTGGATTTCTTTCAAAAACATGGGAAGAGGGCGATGAGCAACTTAACAAAAAAATATCCCCAAAATTTTTAAAAAAATAATAAAAATTATCAAAAAACTACCTGAAAAATAAAATATATATAAAATATAGAAATTGATTTTCTTTTTTTCTGTAACATAATTTTAAATACTTTTTGGGACATTTTCCCTTGTTTTTTGATCATATCTAAAAACAAAATTAAGAATTTAAAACATACTTTTTTTGGACATTTTTCCCTTTTTTTGGGATCATATCTAATATTCCCTCAGCCAATTTCCAGGTGATTTCTTTGTCCCCTATTACATATTTTTTGAGTTTGCAAGACATTTTCTTGCTGAATTGTCCATTAAGATTTTTTTCCTGTGTTTCATGAAGGAGTTTTAATGTGTTTCGATACAGGTGGGTTAAAAAAAGTATTTCAGCTGCTGGGAAGATGACATTTTACTAAAACTAGGCTGTCTCTGCAATAGAAAAACGTAAATCTTACTGAAATTTTTCTACATGAACAAAGTAAAAAGAGAAAAAGACACTTTTGCTCAAAAACCTACAACTACCAGAATGCACTGCGCAGCACCACACCAATGAAGACTCCCCCTGGTGGGTGACATCATGCAAATGTAAATTTTAAACCCAAAGGTGGCAAGAAATGACCTTTACTACAGCTGAACGGTGAGCTAAAACATATTTCTGAAAACATTTAACCCCTTACAGCTCCTGACCAAAGGTCAATCTCCCGAGCTGCTATGGTCAGGGCGCGCAGCTGCAGCAGGAGGGTGTTTTTTTTTTCTTTTCCATCTTTCTGCCTGCCCAAGCTTTAATTTTACCCGTCCTAAAGCTTGTTTGCCTCACTCGTGTCAGACGTTTTTAATGAAGAGTTTATATTGTGTAGTCGCACATTTACTCAGGACTGGAAATAATAACTACTGATGTACAAGCTTTATTGTTTGTTTTGTTAGTTTTTATCTCCATGTCATGTTTTTTACATTTGCACTTGACTGGAGGATATTCACTGTTATTGTAATGTTTCTGTTTCAGCTGTTTTGAATATAAAAATATATGCTAAATGCCTGAATTTGAATGTAAATGCACTAAAAATAATGGGGTTCAATGCCGGGAATGACAATGGCAGCGCAAAGCATTTGGAATAAGCTCAAAAGTGATAAAATACAACGAGTGTGGGTGGAACAAAAGGAATCAGAGCCTCGGTTCTAACTGTTTTTGACACAATAATCACTCTTTTTATTTCAGCTGGGAATTTACAGTTGAGCTCTGGAGGCGGAAGCCTAATTCATGTGTAATGGGCGGCACACACTCGATAATCCCAATAACATACCGAACAGGGTTCATACACATTTTTACCAATAAATTTCCATGATCCTTCCGTGACGTTGAGGCAAATTTTAAGACCTCTGAAACGACCATCTATAATCCATCGGTTCTTTTTCATTATGTAACAGCTTTTTTGAATATATATCATTTAAAAAATAATCATAATTCAGAACAGGATTAGAAGGATTAGGAGCATAACCAAGGGACTGTTCGTTTTTTGTGAGAGGGGAGGGGTGAAAAGGGGGAGGCTAGTCTAATCATTTTTAAGCACTGGGGAAGGACTTTTTTCTTTTTTTTTATTATTTTGGTTTAGGGGAGGGTCAAACAACTTTGAATGGTTATATTTTGTATCTATTTTATTGATGATTTTTTTTTCTTCAAAAACTTTTGGCAATTATTTAAGTGACAATTTGACAGTTTTGTTTTTCTTTAATTTTTTGTGGTATTTAAAAAAAGGAATTAAGCAATTAATTTGTCTTTAAACAATAATCTTTAAAAAAAGGAAAACATTTTGGCACTTTGCTTTTTCCTTTAAAATGTTTTGGTGATTTTTAAAGAATAGAATTTTAATTTTTACTATTTTTTAAGAAAAATAAATTACCTTTTATTTCTTTAAACATTTTTAAGGGTTATTTTCCCTTTAAAAATCACCCAAAAAAATTGCCACTTATCACAAATGGAAATTTTAAAAACAGAAAATTAGCACTGGATTTGTGGTTTGTGAAACAAAATTCCATGACTTTTCCAAAACTTCTAGAGTAAATTTAGCTTTCTTTTTTTTCCAGGCCTGGAAATTGCTATTTGCAAATTCCATGACTGTACAAACCTCGCCTGCACCTGCTCCCGCCCACCTCCGAACCACGAGACTGTGTGAGTGTCGTTCTCACCGTGCAGCACAGACTGATGCAGACTCCAGTAGATGCTCAGGCAGTTCTTCTCCTTCTTCATGCCTCGTTTACACTGGCAGCCGTGCAGAGGAGTGGACAGCAGCGCCGTCATGGCGTTCTCGCACTGGTTTCGCGCCCCGGGCCCCAGCTTCATGGTGCCGTCCCCCGCCACACACTGCCTGAGGGTGCGCAGTCGTGGGCTGCAGGTGTCGTCGCTGGAGCAGGTGTCTCCGGCTCGCAGGCAGTCCCTCCCGCCTGCAGAGAGAGCCATACGTGGGACTCCTGCAGGACGAGACAGACAGAGGACAGGTCAGTCAGCATGTCGTGGTCCCTCATGTTGAGCTCTGAGCAGGACTGAACTGTGGGCTGCTTTTCTGTACGTTTGCTCAGTGAAGCTTAAACATTTCAGAGGCTGTTTGTTCTTCTAAATAATAAACCTCGCTGAGTGTTAATCCAACACACTGAAGCCCAAATGAAACAAGAAATACAGTTTTTCAGGCTGCAAGTTAAAGAACTGCCCAAACTTAATGAGACAAAGCAATAAAAACTTTGAAATATTTTGTCTTTTTTTCACTTATTTAACAATGATAATCATAATGACCTAGTTGCTGTATCAGGGGTTTTTAAAATTATACCAACTGGTGCTAAATCATTCAAAGACCTGTAATTTCTCTGAAGAAAGTGTAATGAAAAAAAAAGTTATGAGGAACTCGGGGAAAGTAGCCCCCCTGACGAAGGACCAACGTCTACTACACATCTAAAGACCACAGAAAGCACAACTGGAGGAAAAACGGGAAAAATATAAGGACTATACGGGAAAAGATTTAAAACTGGGACAGAGCTACAAATAAATCCTCCAGCATGACCATGAATGATGAAGGAAAAGTGAATTAAACATTTTTATTAGGCCTACTTAATGTTGCAAATCTTGTGCCAATAAACATTTAAGTGTTTTTTCCCCAAAAGACAGAGATGCTTCAGCTGCACTGAAAATTTGGCATAGATTAAAATTCATTAATATAACATTAAGATGTGCGTTTTTTTTATTAACTGTACAGTTTTTCTGTTCTTATTCAGTATGTGTTCGTCCTGCACTACCGCCACATTGAGCCGTTGGTTAACCCTTTATAACCTGGGCAAATTGGCCTGATTCTTTTTTTAAAAAAACATGGGAAGAAGGCCATGAGGAATTTAAGAAGTAATGACTCGAAAAAGAAATTTGTAATAATAAAAAAAAAATAATGTTCAAGAGAATTACCTGGAAACTAGCACAAACACACAAACAAACAACCCCAAAACAAACAAACAAAAAAAAGAAAAGAAAAGAAATAAAACAAGGAAATTACCTAAAAAAAAAACTGCTTAAAAGCTATAATAATTCTGTAAAATAATTTAAAATATATATTATGATAATTGTAAATATATCATTTTCTGGACATTTTCCCTAAAAATAATTTCCTTTTTTTTTTTTTCAATTTGCAGGTCATCTCTTGCCAAGTTGTTCTTTGCTTTTCTTTAAAAATGGCTTTTGAGCAAATTGAACAAATTTGGAGCTCAGAGTTTAAAATACTTTAGCGTCTGACAGCAGCACCAGAAAAGTGATTATGCTCCTGATTTCAAAGAGTTAACCTTTGATCACTCAAATCTAATCAGTTCATCGCTGAACTCAAGTGGAAACTGAAGAAATGACAGCGTTCATGAGATACTGCATTGATAAGAATGGGTTATTCAGAGAGACTGATGGACAACCCGAGAACTCAATGCCTGCAGCCACGAGTGGAGGCATAAAAAACTCTGGCTTTGGTTTGACTTGTGCTGCCTTCACGGACCCACAAAAACCTCAAAATTTAGAGAGGGGACACAGAATGATTGTAAGAGACTCAAAAACACAAAAACAAACAACCACAACAGCAAAAAAATGTGAAGTTTGCTGTGCACGGTGTTTTTTTGGGGGTAAGTAAGTAAATAAAACCACAGTTTTCTGATCAGACAGAAGAACAAAAGTTCTGTGGTTGAGAAAATGTTGAGCCAATGAAAAGGGCTATCTGACAGCAAAGGTACAAATATTCCAAATATAGCATACACTTAATGATATTCAAGCTTTTTTGGTACATAAACAATCACCAGCTTCTGTTGGTGACACACTGACGATGGATAGGCACCTCATACAACCCCACTTCAAGAAATCCAAATGATCCCTCGAAGCAAATCAAAAGAAATTGCTGAATTAATGTGAGCGTTTATGATCCACTGAATCATCGCTAAAATGATGTAAATTGTGTTGAATTTAATAATTGGATTACATTTTTACATCCCTTGTCAGAAGCGATCAAACATGGTCAACGATGCGTCTCACGACTGTATTCCAGCATTTTTTAAAATTTACATTCATAAACCCGAGGGCGGGGTGCTGTAAATATTCATGAGTTCATACAGTTGTCACATGGAATACATCCGACACACGCTGACTGGATTTTGATGAAACTTTTGGGGGGGGGGGGGGGGGGGTTCATCTCGCCAATACAATCTGACATGCTCAAAATTACACTGAGGTGTTTTGTCAAAATAAAGTGTCATATTTGTTACCCATTGGCCCAGACAGGAGCTGCATCATCTGTGGGGGAACGACTTGTTTACTGTTGTCTTGTTTCGTGTGGCACTAATAACATGCAAGCTTTATTCCCCCGAGGACGCTACATAAATACCCATTTATTCCTGGCTGTCGAACAGCTCTTACACTTGCTCGAAAAGAAATTATGCAGTGTTGTTTAATCCGTCTTTGTGCCTGATTTGGAAAAACACACACACACATACAGAGTATGTGTACTCGGTCGGTCGCAGGTCCATTTTGAACGGACCGTGTCAAGTTTGTGAAAAAACACTTTTGCACTACTTTGAAGTGCAGTGAATTTGCAGCACAGAGCTTTTATTTTGAAGTGTCTTTAGGCCTAAGGGACTGTTCTTTATTTATAAGAACAGGGGGTTGGCTGTTATTTTTTTTGACCCTCCCCATAAATATTTTTCCTTGAGCCTCCCTAATTGACTGAGTAAATGCATTAAGTGTTTGTCCCAAATGGTGTGTTTAAGATGATTTGATAAATGGTCTTTTTTTAAGCAGGCATGTGAGTTTGAAAGGCACATTTTCTCTTAAAATCACCCAAAATTTGAAAAAACATTATCAATTTTTGTACAGAAAAAAATGCAAAAATTGCAAAAACAATTTAAAGATGAAAAGAATGGACAAATAAAAAAATAATAAAATCACCATAAACTTTGAAAGAAAAAAAATTGCAAAAAAAGTCTTAAAGAAATAAAAGCAAAAACTTTTAAAGAAAAAAAGGCAATTTCTTTTCGAAATCCCCCCCAAAAAAAGAAGCCAAAACTAAAAGAAAAAACTGAATTGCCTGATTTCTTTTTGTAAAAAAAACATGCAGGTTTGTGAGGCCATGTTTTTGTTCCAGGTTAAGGCCCCAATGCCTTCAGATCCTTGAAATGCCCCTGGCTCTAACAAATCGCAGTTAGTTCATCAATATATTTTACTTCATTCTGTTTTAAACCCACATGTTATTTATATTTTGTCGAATCAATGACTTCAGAAAAATCTGGACCGTGTGGCCGGACCAGTTGGACACCGCTGTACTAAAACACAAGTGTCTGAACAATAGAAATAGAATGAAAAGAAAAGAACACTGAATTGTTTGCAGTGTTCACTCGACTCATTCAACAGAAAATGCAATTATTATTAGTTGCTTTTGTTTCCAGTAATTGCATGTTTGTTGATGTAACGTTACTGTAGCTGCCTTCGCCAAATGCGTGATAACTTTTTAGATAGCCTTTGTTTGGTGAAAGAGAGAAACTTAATTGGTTTACGGTTGTATTTTTCTCTTTTATAAGGAAAATAAAGAGTATTTTCTATCCTTCTGCACTCTTGTTTTGTTTTGTTTTGTGCTTAAATGAGTAAGACGGTAGTGAAGTCTCTGCTGCAGAGTTAATTTTCTTATTACATAAATCCAGCAATTCTCAATTCCTCTCTAGCAGCGAGGCAACAGAGATAGTGCACAAAATGCAGACGTCTCTCTGTGCTTCTAAAATTACAGAAATCTTTTCAAGGAGACGGGTCACCCATAAAAAAATAAAATAAATGCTTTTACTTCCTCTGATCTCGGGCAGTACGAGCGTCAGCCTCAAAAGCCTGTGATGCTTTTGACAGACAAAACATGAGACTGGCACCATTTGCATTAAGTGAAAAATGATTTTGTTGACAGAGTTTTGGGACATGAAATGAATAAAACCTTTATCCTGTTAGCAAATGAAAACTGATTTACCGCTGCAGTAGACAATAATAGGTGAGATTAACAAGAATACCTGACAACAATCAAATCGATGGGAAAAATATCTGCAAATCACAGATTACATTTGCAATTATGTTGCAGATATGTTAAAACTTAACATTTCAACAACAATGTAGTTATCATGTTGTTTGGTTTCAGCACAGAAAACAGTTACTTACTGAAAAGGAAAAGATCACGTTTTGATGTAAATTAACCAGTTTTGGGGGCGAAATCCCTACTGGAACCACAGCGGTGTACATACAATACAATACAATACAATCAATAACTTAATAAAAAATAAATGAAAAAAAAACAATAACTTTTTATGGCACTACCCCTGCTGTGAAAACAGTGACAGATCACAGAAAAAACAAATTAAATAAAATTTAAAAAACATAATTGAGGCTAAAAAGTCACCAGAAATACTGATGGATACCCTAAAAAAACCTCACAAACCAATCCACGCTTTGTATCATTACTTAACTGCTCATCATAAATCAGGCTATGAATGAAACCTGAAGACTACAGATAAGACAAAAAATAAGACACTGGCAGAAACTCTTTTACTAATAGTTATTTCCATGAGATGTGGCACTACGGCTGAAAAGCCACCAGAAACACTGACGGATACCTTAAAATCACTCATAAACCAATCCATGCTTCGTGCTTCTACTCCGTGGTCGCTTACCACAAGTCGGTTTGTTTATATGACAGTAAATGCGCTACAACTATTTCAGTGGCAACGGTACACATAAAAATTGCCGCCACTCTGTCCTTCCTAGTAGATGGATTTAAATGTCTGTTTCTGTGGTCTGAGACAAATTTCATTGCAATCTGTCCAATAATTGAGAAATTTCACTCAAAACCATTTATGTCAACCTGCTGGTGGCGCTAGAGGAAAAGTCAGGAGATCACAAAAGTCATCAAGATTCATTATCTTGGTGCTGTTGATATGCGTACCAAAGTTTAAGGCAATCCTTCCAAAATTTGTTGAAATATTTTAGTTTGCGGCCAACACGGCAGATCCATCATCTGACTGACCATAAGCGTTCCCCAGAGTCATTCTGCTACAGCTCTGCTAACTGGATGGAGGAAAAGTCAGGACAAACTGCTACAGACAAACTTTGTTCAAACCCACACAACTTTTTCTATTTTCAACCGAAAACCCAAAGTTTTCAAATAGCAAACATGTCAGAATGGATTTGTTGAAATGTGAATGAGATGATGCATAAGACATCTAGAATATTTCCATTTGAGGGAAAGGTGCAGCCATAAAAATATGGGTTTGAATATGTCACCCAGTGTAAACACAGAGCTTCGATAAAGAGCTGGAACAAGCTGAGACAGAATATATATGAAATGCTGTCAGACGGGACGGAATAAGAGGATTTTTCAAACTTTAAAGCTCCTTAAGGGGAGACACTACAGGTGAATAGGGTAAAAAATTAACTAGTAACTATAACAATGAAATTTCCGCAGATGATTACTTACATAAAGGCAATTTTTTTTTTGTATTAAAAGTTTTCTGATATTTTATGTTAAAATGTGCAAATGAGGTATTAGCTAAGCAAAGTTAAATATGGACTAATTTGCATGTTTAAACATAATATAGAAAACTTGCAATACAAAAACTGAAAACATAAAGCCAGGCTCAAAATTCTTCTTTCATCTGGTTGACACTTTAGAGTCAAAGGTTTTCAGAGAGAGAATTTTGGATATCATCTTTATATCAGAAAACAGTGCCAATTGCCATTAAAAAAATCTATTTTCGCCATACTTTTTGAAATAAAATGTTCTATAAATCAGGCTAAGAATGACATATGGACAGCCCTCTTTGTAAAGTTCTTCCGAATATAGATAGGATTAAAACTACAAAATTTGGTGAATGTAAGTGCTATTGAAGTTTAGATTTTTTTGTTTTGTTGCGTTGAAGATTTCTTTTTTTTTTTTGAGAAAACTTCCTCTAAAGATATGTCTTTTAAAATCCCATCACTTTTGGACCAAACGTAAACCACTAGGGTAAAAATTTCAACTACAAAATATCACCATGAAACTTCCAGTTACACAAAGACAATTATTTATTGTATTACAAGTTTCTAAAATGTTAGGTATAAATCTACAAATGGGGAATTTTCTAGTTAAATTTGCACGGATTTTCATACATTTCCAGAACAGAAATCTAGACATAGGATAGGCTCAAAATAATTTTTTAAATTTTGTTTTTGTATTGAGTCAATGGTTTTCCCAGTACAAATTTGTATCTCTTTTTATCACTCCATATATAGAAAGTAGTTTCAACAGCCATGAGAAATAATTTTATAAATAATTTTATGAGAAATAATTTTTTTGCCATTTTCTGAATGTTTATATTGCAATGTGAAAAGAAACAATATCTACATAAATATGCATAAATTCTGCATACACTTCCAGAACAGAAATCTGAATTTAAGCAAACACCTAAATGAGTATTTTGGACATTTTCTTTCCACTAGTCAAAAGAAAAAAAGACGCGATATGGAGGAAAAATAGCCCAAAATCTCTGATTTGACCACTGCATGAAAAACTTTTCACCTGAGGTTTTTTGCCTCAAAGGAAAATATATCACAATATAACAATGCAGCCGTTTCTGTATTCTGGAAAGCATTAAAAGCAATCTAAAATGACAGCAATTTGTTTTAAACAAGTGAGAAGAATTGGTTATCCACTGCTTGACAGATTCCCAAAAATCATGTCCAAAATTATTTCTGTGTCACTGACTTCTCGGTGCGCCGCTCCGTGCAACGAGTCAGCTCAGCAATTAAATCTTAATCAAATCTGATTCCATCACGGCTCAATCAAGTGATAAGGAGGAGAAGCGGCACCCCAGTAAAGGCAGGAGCTCGCTCGCTTCCCACCGGCAGGCTGACAGAACTGTCAGGACTCTACGTCTTTCGCTGAGCTCAAACTGCAACTCGGAGGATCTCTCCCTGCGTTACGTGACTCAGGAGTTGATCAGATAAAACAGAAAAGAGTACGACATATCTGAATCAAGTATACATCTTGAGCTGAAGCTTGTTCTGCTTGTTGGGGAAAAAAAGGGGTTAACTGCCAAGCGCCCGGCAGGAGACTTCTCAACCTTTCTGAGGAGTGAGCTAATCTAGAGGAAGCTGTCAATAAACGTCTCGACAGACAGTGAGGCGAGGAGCGTGTTGCTGTGGGTTTGGGGTGTTAGTGGATGCTGTTGAGAGAATGCATCTGCCACTCAAGTGAAGAGCTCATCTCCGCTGAGGTCTTGACAGGCGGCACTTAGTGTGCCAAAAGAAATATCCCCTTCAACGAATCATTTATTCCACTCTGGAGTCTTAAAATCTGATTTATTTTATGTAAAGCAAAGGGGAGGAGGGAAGAAAATCTGCGGGGTGAGATAATGTCATTCGTTTGCGATGCAAATCAGTTCCAGTTCGGAGTTTTCTTGTATCGAGTGACGGTACCTTAAAAAAAAAAAAATCTGCCTTATGTCAAGATGCTTCACTCGTGCCGAGAAAACTCTTAAAAATGCCGATTTGCATTGGAAATTTTATTTCGCCCTGTGGTGTTTTTTCTTCACTCTGTTGAAAGAAACAATATTTGAACATATTTAGAGACTTATGCAAGTGTGCAGAAGCTGCAGGTGGGCGCAGATATGTGGGTGGCGCGTGTGGGTGTTCGGATACGGAGGGTGGTGCACTGAGGAACCTTAAAGCCAGGTTTGGCTTCCCCTCAGCTTCAAGGCAAAGAGGAGAAAAAAAAGCCCCTGGTGAGCAGCAACAGTGCAAATCTTATTAAATTGCAACTAATCCGGTGTGGAGAGAGGTTTGGTGTTTGTCTGAGAAATTAAGCAGCACTCCAGATTGCAGGAGATAACTGTTTGCCTGGAAACAGCGCACCGGCAGTTCAAAGACAGACAGTCAAAACCAATTAGGAGAAATCAGTTGCCTTGTCATTCAAATTCGTTCCATCCTATACGCCTTCCTGTTTATCCCACTGAGGTAAATAATCTGTTTGAGCTCTCTCTCTGCGCTTTTCTTGTTTTCATTCCTCTTTGTTTCTGTTGCTCTCTGATTTCTTCTCTGCTGGCGTCATCCTTTCTGCTTATCTCTCTGTTCTCACCCTCCTTTTTGCTTTTTCTTTATTCCCGCTCTCATCCCCGACTGGCACGCAAAAACACACCTGGTTTGGTACAAGGAGCAGATTCTAAAATTAAAAGAAACCTTTTCAAGGAAACGGGTCACCCATAAACAAAACTGAATTCACTTTTTCTTCCTCTGATCTCCGGCAGTACGAGCTTCAATCTCCCAGCTCAGAAACACAATAACAGCAAAGATGAATTTGCAATGTTTTTAACAGACAAAACATGAGACTGGCACAATTTGCATAACTGAGAATTGATTATCTTTTGTTGACAGAGTTGTGGGACATGAAATAAATGAAACACTAATCCTGAAAACATATAAACACGCCGATTTACAGCTGCAACTACCACTAAGTAGATGACTGGATGAGATTGACTTTACTACTTTACAACCAACACAAAAACAATCTGCAGAAAAAAATCTGCAAACCAAACATACTTTATACCACGTTATTATGTAGTGAAAACATTTAAACGTTACGTTTCAGTGGTTGAAATGTGGTTTGGTTAAGGCACAAAAACCACTTGGTGATGGTTAGAAAATCATCATGTTTTGGTTTAAAAAAACGCGTTCTCGGGGCACAACTCCAGCAAGAAAGACAGCGATGTTTCAAGAAAAAAAACAACTACTTTTCACAGCTGGAAAAACAGCTGCAGGTTGCTACAAATCACCCATGTTAAGGGATGATAGGCTGCAGGAAACACACCACAGTTTACATAAAACACCCACGTTTGGGGGCTAAAAAGCTGCAAGAAACACAGTATGGGTCACTACAAAACACCCACATAAAGGGGCTGAAAGTTGAAAAATTGCAGGAAACACAATGACAGGTCCCTAAAAATTACCCACGACTGCAACCGAAAAAGTTGCAGGAAACACAGTAACAGGCCCCTGAAAAGCACCAACATTTGGGGGTTTAAAGCCACAAGAAACACAGCAACAAGTCACCCCCCCCCCCCCCCCCCCCCCCCATATGTGGCCGCTTCCACCTACGAGGGCTCCCTATGCTCCCCATGTTGCCTTGTGTTGGAAATAATGAGTGCGGTGGCTGCAATAGAAATAAAGCTGCTGATGTTTTGAACATCCATCACCATGTTTCTTAATGTTATCACCAGAGAAGTCTCAGAGCATCACTCAAAGGAAGCAGTTTGGCTTTTTTTTGTTTTTTTACCCCCCCCCCCATTTTTTTTCATCACCCCCCCTTTTTTTTTCCCCCCCCCCCCCCCCCCCCCCAACTTTCGAGGGCGCACTTAGGCTCGTTCTTTTGAACATGGCTCATTTTTTCTCTAGGGCTTTTTTTTTTTTTTGCTTATTTTTTTTTTTTTGCCCCCACTGGTTTTGAACCACCCTAAGAATTGTACCCACCCCCCATCAAACCCCTTTTTAACTACACAAACGCACACCCCACCCCCCCCCAACAAAACAGTTTGAGTTGAGGAAACTTTTTCTTTCTTTGTTCCCCCCAACTTGTTTCATTATGGCCCACCCCCCCACCCCCCCCCCTGGGCCTTTTTTCTTTTTTTTCACCCCCCCCCCTCACCCCCCCCCCCCCCCCCCATCCCCCCCATCCCCCCCCCCCCATATCCTCCCCACCCCCACTACCACCTTTTTTTCCCCCCCCCCCCCATAGCTTGTGGCCTTTTTTAAGGCGTTGGAGGGCTTTTCCATGGCCTAGTGGCCCTGCAGTACCTCATTTTTTTTATTTCTTCTTTTCTTTTTTCTATTCTTTTGGCTGTTTTGGGCCTTAGGCTTTTTTTTCCTCTATCATGGGGGGGCCGGCTCTCCCCATGTTGCCTTGTGTTTGGAAATAATGGAGTGCGGTGGCTGCAATAGAAATAAAGCTGCTGATGTTTTGAACATCCATCACCATGTTTCTTAATGTTATCACCAGAGAAGTCTCAGAGCATCACTCAAAGGAAGCGCAGTCATCTCACAATTGTGTTTTATCGACACTCTGAAAATATCACTTCAGTTTTGTACAAATCTGTAATGGAAACCCGTCTAGTGTCTGAGGTGAAAAACCACCCATCATTGGGAGCTAGAAAGTCTGGAAACAGCAAGTCCCTAAAAAACAAAAACAGCCAATGTTTGAGGGCTAAAAGCTGCTGGAAACAGCCCCTAAAAAGATCCACGTCTGAAGGCTGAAAAGTAGCAGGAAACAGCACTAAAAAACAACAATGCAGAAACACGCAATGTCAACATTTTCTTCTGGCGACTGGGCTGCAAAATAACAATCTCTCTTATCCTCCACTCCTTTCTGTCCCCGCTCAGAGGAAACAGGTGTAGAGACGGTGGCAGAGCTCATCAGGTAGCTCCTCACGTCCCTCTGCCTCCAAACTAAACCGCCGCCTCCTCTGCAGCCACCAGGCATCAGTCACCGCCATTAACCGCCAGCTCTCAGCCAACCAGAGGAGGCGTCCTATGAAATCTATACGAGCTGCTCCACAGAGATCGCTGCGCTCTCCTCACGTCACATGAAAGAAGCTCAATGAGATCTAATTCTCGATAACTGATGTGTATCACCGAGAAGAGTTCAGAAAATGAATCAGGGTGATAAAAGAACCGGGAGATATTGAAGTGGATGATAAGATTAATTATGTGTTCATATACAGTGAGTGGGACTCAGCGGAGAGTAATAAAGATCCAAGAAAACAACATTTTTACGGCTCATTCGTCTTTAAAAGTCACGTCCCTAAAGAGAGAATCAAAGCGCAGGATTTATTGTAATTCCACTGTTGGATTATAAACCCCTTGTGTCCTTAATTTATATGTACTGCATTCATTTTCTGTTCATTGCTATTATTATTGAATGTTTTTTACACAGATGCTGACTGTCCAAAGAGGAGGGGAATTTCTTTTTATCTGATCTGCCCTC
The DNA here is from genome assembly GCF_008729295.1 of Plectropomus leopardus. Taxonomy (NCBI): domain Eukaryota; kingdom Metazoa; phylum Chordata; class Actinopteri; order Perciformes; family Serranidae; genus Plectropomus; species Plectropomus leopardus. The sequence continues at coordinate 2,244,967 of NC_056476.1, read as the reverse complement.
AAAGGTTTTACTTTTCCCTTTTTTACTGTTTTTTTACAAGTTTTGGAGTTGTATTTCCTTTTTGTCTTCTGAAGCAACCTCTGCTGTGTAGTGTTGAAACAGTTGCACTCTGTGTGACTTTATTAGGTACACCTGTAAACTCTGACGCAACCCAGTGTAACAGCTCACACATACATTTTGCTTTTACAAAGAAATAAGAACAAAAAAGGTCTTGAAAATTAATTCATCTTTCAAATAATTTATCAGACAAAATGCAAATATTTGCTGGTTTTACTTTCTCAAATGTGTTCCTATTGGGCAATCATAAATGGAATTATTCATTTATTATTTTTAAACAAATTTTCAGTGAATTTCTTTAAAAAAATTTATTTTTGGGTGATTTTCTTGTAATTTTTGAAAATTTCCTACATTTTTTAAACTTTTGTTATTATTTATTGTGTGTCTTGCAGAACATTTTACATGCATCGGTGCACGTAAACACCAGATCGAATTAGAGGACATCCCATGTTAACAGCTGACCCGAAATCTTCAGTCAGATGGATTTCAGTCAGATTGAGAAAAAGTGCATTTTTTGCATCGATAAGTGAAAAAAAATTCTTAACAGACAGTTACTGAAAGTAATCATTTTCACTCCTGCAGCTGCAGGCCTGTGAGCTCCACAGAGACACTGCATTGAGTTATCAAAATAAACTTGTCGTGTTTTCCTACAATGCAGTTACATCACAAATATTCTTTAAGAGACGAATCCCAAGAAAGACATGCAGGCATTCAGCAAACTCCCTGCAGTCAACAAAGAAACTCCTAAACTTTTAGTTCAAACTCCAAGTTTACAAATCTGACTGAACAAAAAGATCTGAGCTCAAACTAAATGAATGAAATCGGTTTTATCGGTTTGACCTGCTGCACCGTGCATGTTGTTTCATGTTTAGGATTTGTTGACGTGCATGAATAAGATCTCTCCCTCCATCAGTACGGCTGAGCGACTCGCTATAGACACAATGATGAATCCTATTAAAGATAACAGGCTGTCGGATTGTTTGGTAAATCTTTGACAGTGCTGCCGAGGGACCTCGCCTCTGTTACTGTATACTGTAGCTCCTTATTAGCTAACTGTGCCTCCCCGAACACTTTTTAACCGCGATGACTCACTGTGCCTGCTGGGGTTTCTCCTGCTATGTTGTCTCTGTTTTCACAGCTGCTAATAATGCCCTCTCTTCTCTCCAGCAGCCTTTCCACAACAACAACAAAAAAAGCAATATTCTTCCCATAAATGCACAGAACAAACATGCTCGTGTACTCGTAAACTCCCAACAGCGAAAAAGAACTACTTAGACACTTTACCATAAATTTACTTTGCAGCAAGACTCCTTTTGGGCAATAATTGGGCGTCAAAACACGCTGTGATTTTGGTTTCTATCATCGATTCAGGAAAACATGATGAAATTTAGAGAAGCGCTCTGGCCGTGATGCAGAATACTAATTTCCATCCCGGATTCCTCTGTGACTAATCCATCCCGAAGAAAGTCAATATCATTGCACAGCTGTTCCAGAATAACCGCGCAACTGTGATTCTCTGTCTTCTCAGAATTGAAAGTGTGTGTGGGCATGTATATCTCCAAACCTGAAAGCTCAACGAAAAACAATTTAAAAAAAGAAAAAAAAGCTTTTTGCTAGAGAAAAATAATTTTACCCTTTTGAAGCAGAGATTATACTTTTTCTGCAGACACATTTATGTTGGGCGAGATAATAATAAATTGATTTTAGAATGAGCTCCTCTGTGGTGTGAATGATATGATTATTACATTGAAGATAGATGGCTGGATCCGTATTTGAAAAGAAATAAAAAAAACAAAGGCTCGTGGACTTCAATCAGGAGCTCTTAAAAAATCTAAATTGGATGTTATGATAATGAAGAAACTCCTTATGTGAAAATAGATTAAAGGTACTGCACGAGATGATCAAAACATTTACCAGCAGCAGAATAACATTTGCCTTTTGCTGAAAATTTCAAATGATGCATTTCGTATGATACAAATCTCCAAAAGAAGGGAGTAAATGATGTTGAGGTTGTTTTGTAAGCTATTTTTTACTCTATATTTATCTGCAAATTCAGACTGTAAATTCAATTTGAGAGAGAAGTTTCACCACAAGTGTGGAAAATGTATACTTAAAAAGGAACAATAAACGAAAATTATAGCTCCCACACAAGGAGCCACAGGCTACAACAAAAAAACAGGCTAAAAACATGACGCTTGTGACGTTTTTCAAAACAACTTGGCAAGTCAGGGCTTCAGGACACTTGGATTAATTCGGATGAGCAGAGGCAGAGTCAGGCAGAGAAGAGCAGATCATACCTCCACCATCCTTTCGGTACTCTCGTACTGTAAGCCTTTTTTCCCAGCATGGCCAAGGCAGCCTACTCTGATCCACTAGTACTCTGTTACAACCCTGAAAACTGCAATTTTTATGCTACTGACAGTTCTTTTTAGACCCCCCTCTCCTGACATTGAGGCGACCACACAGCTGGTGAAAATAAAAAAGATGAAATGAAGGAAAATTTAACTGTATGTGACTGCTGAACACCAAAAAGAAAAAAAATGGTCAATTTAAGTTATTTTTCTGCCATCTGTCACAGTTTCTTTTCACTCCAAACTGAGGGTGACTATAAAAAGAGGTGAAAGGTTCAAGCAGGGGTGAGGAGAACTGAGTCTGAGGTAACATCTAACAATGAATCTGCCTTCAAGCACACCAAAGTCCTCTGGGGGGGTCAGCAAAGAACCCCTCTCCCTTTTTTTCTACACATTCATTCAAGTGTCCAGATGTGCGTCTGCCCCGTGAGGGTCACCGCTCTCTGTTGAGCTGAATGAGAGAGTCCTCGGGCTGCTGGAGGTTTGCTTCAAACACATTGGTCAATCACTGCTCTTCAAACCACCTGAGTGTGCTGAATAACGCCCGCCCTCCCCCACAGCCGCCATGATGGTCGGCTTATAACATAAGAGAGGCGGTTTAGTCTTCTAAATTGTAAGAAGACCAAATTTGAGAACTCATTTGTTCCCTATTCCAGAAGGATTTTAGCATTTTAAATTGGCCTCTTGTTACATTTAAATCCAAACACAAATGTACACATGAACACGAAGCAGCTACAAAAATGCAGGACAACAAGAAAAAGAAACCGTCTTTGAGTCAGGGAGACTCAACTTGCTTTGCTTAAGGGCCACTTTAGCAAAATGACAGTATGCCAGGGGCCAGTCAGAGTAGCCCCATACATGTTTCTAGGATTTTAGGAAACCTCTGTGATTTTAGCACGTTCCTAGGTTTGTAGGACATTTCTTCTACAATTTCAGGACTTTCCTCTGATTTAAGAAAATTTCTAGAATTTTAGGATGTATCTTAGACTTAAGCACATTTCTCAGATATCAGGACGTTTTGAGGATTTAAGGACATTTTTTGAATTTTAGGACATCACTCCGATTTTAGGGACATTTCTAGGACTTTAAGGTGTTTCTAGGATTTAAAGGGAAATGACATTTGGCCAGGGGTCAGACGCAGCAGCCCCATACATGTTTGGAGGACTTTAGGGACTTGAGGACTCAGATTTAGGAACATTTTTAGGATTTTAGCATGTTTAAAGGACTTTGGATTTTCTAGGATTTAGGGGCTTAGCTAGGGCCTCTGGGGGTGTGGGGGATCCACAACTGGCACTTTTTTGACAAACAAGCCCTGTTTTGATGCTGTTTTCATTACTGCACTCTGGCACTTTATGTATACTTAAAGTACAAAACTATTCCCAGTGAGGATTACTTTTTTAAAAATGTAATTAGAAAATGGTTTGGGGGCCACCCAGCACCCTATTGGGGGCCTGTATTGGCCTGCAGGCCGTAAATTTGGCACCGCTGGACTAGAATAACATAATGCTTGGTACTCCGAGGACGGAGGAAATTTAATGTGCTTGTCTGATGTTTCTGAGTGATTTATGTTATCCTGACACAGGTTACAAAATTAGTTTTCATAAAAATGGACAATAACAAGACTATGATTCTCTGTGAGACACAGTATTACTTTCTAATGTGCAATAATGGCACATTAAGTGCAATATTATAGACACAATCAGGTATGTGCGTGGGAACTCATTTTTCGCTGAGGGCTGCTGAGCAGTATGTGTGTGCATGTGTTTAGACAAGACGGCTGTCTGCTGCACACCAACAAAAATAGGGTGCATTTTGCGTCAGAATGACACACTGACGTCCATCAAACAGGCCACCGTATTTGCACCAACAGGCCGCCACCGCCACCCGTAAAGCCACCCTGAACGGAGCTATAAGCTGTGTACTGTGCGTTCCACCTGGCCTTGAACTAGTCGTCTGTCCTAAAGCACGAGGCCATTAGAGGGCATCGCTGACAGCACACTGAACCTCGTCCACCCCGCCAGCTGCACCCATGCTGAACACGCCAGGAAGCAAGAGGAGGGTGCCGAACAAGATGACAATGATCCCGACCACAGAACAACTGGTTGTCAACAAGACATCCCATTATCCTCTGCTCTCATTATGTTATTCCTGTCTTTAGTTGTTTTAACGCGCTGCTCGGGCGCACAAAGCAGAACAGATGTTTACATCTCATTTTTGTCACTGCTGAGATGGACCGGAACAAAAAAGGACTCAACTGTTACAGACCAAATGTTGGTAGAAAAATCAACTTGAAATGTCAGTGGCCTGCGAGTAAAACACTCGCTGGGAGGAAAGAGGATGTTTTCTCAGATTTGATTTTTTTTTCTTGCGCCTGTGAAACCAGGGACTTGATAAAAGAGCCCAATGTCAGACTGGATGTAATTGTTGCCAATTTTCTCAGTTAGAGAAACAAGGCTATTTGTTTCAGCTATTGTCTGGGTGCTGTCATTGTGACCTTTAAAATCCTTACTCTTGTTTGAGCACAGTGGATTTGACACTCACAGTCTTTTCTCGTGATTGCTTGTAATGTCTAGACTGACTCTTATTCCCACTGCAAGCCATAAATACGAGTGCCAGTTTAAAATGTAAAATACGGAGGACACTTTAAACCCGGGACAGTCAACTTACTTGGCTTGAGGGCCACTTCTGCAAAAGTAACAGAAAGCCAGGGGCCAGTCGCCACAGCCTCATACACAATTTCAGGATCTTAGGACATTTCTGAGATATAGGACATTTCAAGGATTTTTGACTTCTGTGATTTTAAGACATACCTAGAATTTAAGGACATTTCTAGAATGTTAGGATGTTTCTAGGATTTGGGGAAGTTTCACAGACTTTAGAAGATTTCTAGGATTTTAGGATATTTCTCAGATTGTAGGACATTTTGAGATTTTTAGGACGTTTCTAAGACTTAAGAAAGTTTCTCAGATATTAGGACAGTTCTTGAATTTTGGGATGTTTCCACAATTTTAGGACATTTCTAGGATTTCAGGACATTTCTTGGATTTTAATACATTTCTAGATTTTTTGGATTTTTCCAGGACTTTAGAAAGTTACTTAGATGTTGGGATGTTTCCAGGATCTTTGGACATTTCTTGAATGTTAGGATGTTTCCAGGATTTTAGAACATTTTTAGGATTTCAAAACATTTCTAGGATTTCAGGACATTTCTAGGATTTCAGGACATTTGTAGGGCTTCAGAACATTTCTAGGGTTTTAGGGGCATTAGCTAGAACCTGTGTCGGGGGGTGTGGGGAATCTTCCACTAGCACTTTTTTTTGATAAACAAGCTCTATTTTGATGCTTTTTTTAAGCACTCTGGCGCCTTATGTATACTAAAAGTACAAAACAATTCCCAGTGTGAAACATATTATTTTTATTGTGAATTAGAAAATGTCTGTGGGGCCACGCGGCACCCTATCGTGGGCTGGATTTTGCCCACAGGCCGTATGTTGAGTATCACTGCTGGAAACAGTGAGCTGACATTTACTCCCACTTGTTTGACTTGATACAGTTTAGGAATAATTATTACTTTTAGTATTATGACTAAAATGCTACAAAAACAGTCAGTGGACAGTCGAACTATGCAAACATCCATCTGCTCAGTCTTGGATGTGATGACATCCTTTTCCCAGAAACATGCTCCAGCTTTTCTTGTGGGATCCCAAAGCGCTCTTGGGCCTGCTGGGAGATGTAATCACACCAGCTGGTCCTTGGTGGTCTCTTCCCAGTAGGTCATGCCTGGAACATGTTAAAGGGAATCTCTGATGCTCTCACTTGGCAGACCACGCCAGTGCACACTGAAGGCTGTGATGTGATTAGACCAAATTAAACCAACATCATCTGCAAATACGCCATCAGACTGACACGCTTCAAGACTCAATGTGAAGTAGCTTAAAAGGAAACGTAACAAGGCATACTTGTTGTGTAATCTCAATGCATTTCTTAAAGGGATACTTCACCACCCAAATGACTATGTATACATCAGTTACTCGCCCAATGTTATGTTAAATTATGATGAAAACTTGGGTTTTTCTTACATGGCTCTGCACGGCTCATTCCTAAGCTCTATCTAATGCTAGACTCCACTGACAAAAACAGTAATTTTACCTCACTGAACACAGGAGTGATTGGCCTCCAACAACCTCTGTCAGGTATTTAGTTTGTTTTATTATGTGACTTTTGTGTTTTAAAGGCTCAGTATGGACGATTTAGGGGGATCTAGTGGCGTCTAGCAGTAAGGATTGCAGATTGCAACCTGCTCAAACTTCTGCTTGTTATATTTATTGTTCAGGATTTTTTACAGAAAGCCAAAATATCCACAGGGGTCTCTTCCTCTCTAAAACAAACCAACCAGGTGATTAAAACTGTTTGGTTTTTTTTAAATGAATGATGCAGTTTCATGTTGTAAATCAGTGTTTCTCCAATGCTGTTTGGCATGTTGGAGAAGTGTGCTCAGCTTTTTTCTTTGATAAGTTAAGACCCAAATGTTCAGGAGGTTTTTACCCTAAGACAAATTATCTGCTTAAGTGTTTTTCCTCAGCAAAAGTAAGGGACCTAATGATTTAAAACCATAAAAAACACTGAATGAGGTAGATTCATTACACAAATCAGAAGAAGCAGCAAGCAAGAATTTTCTCCATTTTTGGATTCTTCATTCATCGTAGAGGCAGAAGAGAAAAACACATTTTCACTAAGTCAACATAAGAGGGTGAGTAATTAATATCCAAGGAGTAATTTTAAGGGGCAAAGTACTTCTTTAAATGCTAATGCAGCTTTAGGAACGAATGGCAATCCCCTCACACTCGTACGGCAACTTCAACACCTTGGTGAACATAGTGATGAACTTTTACAGATCCTCCAAAACACCAAATACTTGAGAAGCAAATTCCAAAGAAATAAGAACACTTTCAAATGTGGTCTAGAGTCCAATACTGAGGACAAAATCTGATAACAACTTAATCAGAAGTTCAGTACTCATTTGCAATCTCATTTCTAGGACCGTCACACAGAACGGTCAAGAAAGAACAAAGTTTTGTGAATTTTCCTGACTTTGAACAAAACTTCCATTTCCCCTTCTCGAAAATGAGCGCTATCACACATTGTGCCAATCCACAGGTAGAGTTCCCAACATCCATGTGACAAAGAGGAACCTTGGCCACTTCTCCGTCACTGAGGAGCTCTGTGACCGTGAAGAGATGATTGCCAGCCCCTTCAATTCTTCCATTTCTGACCCATTATCACAGCTTGTGTAAGAGTCCTTCCACCTTTCAACAATTCAATCCAATTTTAAGGTTGCAAGTTCCCCATCCACGTGGAAAAAGCTTGAATCCGCTGCCTCTTGAGTCACAAAAAATATATTTTAAAAACTCTGCTGTCACCTGAAAGTCAACCTCAACGGCCTCTCTGAACTCCAGCCACGCTACACCCACACTTTCAATTCTGCAGCTCGTGTGCACAGAGTTTCTTGTGCAAACCAGGTCTGGAAAGCATCCATCTGAAGCTTTACAGCATCCATCACCGCTGCCATTTCCCACAAAGCTCTTGCAGTTTTCCACCATAAAAGCTCCACACACCTTCTAGTCTCAGCAGCATTAAAGACATAGAATTTTTTTGGAGTGGGGTTTGATAAGGTACTTATCCACAGTCAGTACATTACACTGGGTAGATGTCAGTCAGCACGCCCAAAATTTGGAGAAGCAGACTTGATGATAGGGGCAACAACAAAACGTAGTTTCCAATAAAAGTTCCAACTCCCCAAAAAATCTAGATCAGTAAAAAACAACCACAATGCATCACAAAAGAAGTGATACTATGCTATTTCTGAAGTAAAATAGACAAGAATATTAGCTGCAGATCAGCGCTGCAGCGATAGTTTCGGCTTGCTGGGGAGGCAACAGGGCTCCACAGAGCTACATGGATAGCTTCTCGGCACAGATGCACTGTCACGGACCGAAATTTAATCAATTCAATATGAATCAGTACTCAGTGGTACAAACATAATTCAGCCGGCATGAGGGATGATAACAGTTAATCAGTGATTGATTATTAGGCAAATAATTTAATTGGATCCATCGACAGGCTATGAAATGATGTCAAAATAAATGCAATATGTTGCTGTGAGCTAAGACTGAGGATAAAACGTATTTGGTAATGTTTGAAATAAGAAATGTCTTTATGTTCTTTTCAAAACAAGATTAATCTATGAATAGATCGTTAATTTTACCGATTATTCGATTAAGGAAAAAAGCTTACAATTTGCAACCTGCTGTGAAATAACAGAGCTTGCTCTGGCTGATGCTTTGTTTTAGCTCTGCTGTTTTTGACTGGATCATAAACTTTCTCATCTTAAAGCTAAACAGTAGTAGCACAGTATATGGCACAAATGTCCACATTTTCACTACTTGGAAACAGTCGAGTGAACCACCAAACACCGCCCATCGGCCGGCACAAGCTGTCATTTTACAGCTAAACAGTGTACTATAATATCTTTCTGAAAACATTTGAGGCAAGAGATAGACAATGCAGTAACAGAATCTTGATTCAAATTTGATCAGTGCTGCCTCGTTTGAACAGACTTCACGAGCAGTTTCTCCACAGACTTTCTGTCTCATGTACTGCTAGTAGTATAGTGACAGTTTCAGCAAATATTGCAAAACGTTGTCACTCATAAAAGTTACCAACTGCAGCTTTAATGACAGACTTTTAAGTTAGTCTCGACCATTCAATTTTCCATTTTTTAACCAGCTCAACCAGGATGTTATTCAGATTTATTCAGGATGTGTCTATGAAAAATCAGTGTGCTTCCTCACATAGGTATTGAGTACAGTAGAAAAGTATGTTCTCTATAACTGCCAGACCAGTCTAACTTATCTGCGCAGGTTTGCAATGATGAAATCTGCATTATTTATTTCAGGGATTTAGTCTCTTATACTCTTCTGTTGTTTCATAAAATTCTATTAGCCTTCCCTCATGTCCAGTCCTCCACAATGCCATTTCAAGGTCTTTTCCACCCTGGCATCAAACGATTTGCTGGTGAAAGCCGGCTACAGATGGAGGCTCTCGGCATGTTCATGCGAGTGAACGTGGAGAAGCTTCTCTGTGTGTTCCAGACCTGGCAGTCTACAGCCGGCACTTCAAATTGCTTCTGACACAAAGCGAGCCTAGCTAGTCATTTGTGTCTGACTTGATCTGTCTCTGCAGGGCTCGCTTTTACTCGTGTATGTGGGTTTCAGTGTCCACGTTTCACTGAGTGTGTACACACAGAACGGTAGGACAGAGTACTGGCTCGGCCCCGGCTTGTTTCAGGTCAGCTTGCCCCTGTCGTCGCGTCCCTCTTCCTCATTAAAAAGACGCCTCTGGCTCCGATCTCGTGACCGCGGAGCTAAACTGAGAAAGCTCTCCTCCAAGTTACAAGGACCATATTAATACTGTGATGCCCTCCGCTCATGAGGCTGAATTAGCAGGAGAATACTGGCATAAACAGCACCAGCAGTGGCAACGGAAGAGAGTCGAAAATGGCCAAAATTCAATTTCAAAGGCAACTCTTGCACATCAAACTCAGCAAAGCACAAACTTATTCCACTGAATGTAGCCAAGAGACTCAGAATGATAATTTGCTCATGCAGAATAATGTTGCTGTGTGAAGGTGTGACAGAGCAGAAGGCAGCAGGAGAGAGAGATGAATCTGTCATTACACATTATAGTTTCATCCTGATCTCACATAAAGAATAACGCTCTCCTGACTTAGATAAGGGGACGCTGAAACCCAGTGGTGTGCCATCCAAAAACATATTTTAGTGTACTGTTTAGATGTAAAATGAGAACGTCTATAACATGAGTGTATTGTTTAGCTGTAAAATGCTCTAGCTCATGGTCAGTGCTCAGTTTTTAATTTACTGTTTCCAACATGGCAGCTTTATCACAAACGTTCTATTTAACAGCTAAATAGAACACTGAAATATTACTAAATATTATGTTACTGCATTGTCTACTTCTTTTTTCAGATGTTTTCAGACACATATTTTAGTATATTGCTTAGCTGAAAAATTAGATATTTGTGCTGAGTTTTCTTGACTGTTTTCAACACTGCAGCTGGATTGCAAACTTTCTCATTTACAACTAAACAATACACTGAAAGTTACTAAAACATTCTGCATTACATATTTCTTGCCTTAAATGTTTTCAGAAACAAATTTAATGTGCTGTTTAACTGAAAAATAAAATAGAATAAAAAATGTGTTGAAAAAGTGAAACACTAAGCTAAACAGTACACTACTATATTATTTTGAGAATGTTTGAGACAAGAAATAGACAATACATTAACACAATCTTGATCAGCACTGCCTACCTTTGCAGTCTGATTGCAATTCACGAACAGTGACTTACTTGATTGACAGCTGTGTTAGAGACTCCTTGGCTCCACTCACTATTAGCAGGAGAACACTGGCATAAACAGCACCAGCAGTGGCAAAGGAAGAGAGTCTAAAATGGCCAAAATTCATTTTCAAAGTCACTCTTGCACATCAAACTCAGCCAAATCACAAACTTATTCCATTGGATGTAGCCAAGAGATTCAGAATGATAATTTGCTCATGCAGGATGATGTTGTTGTGAAAGTGTGACGGAGCAGAAGGTAGCAGGAGAGAGAGATGGAAATCTGTCAATACACATTATCATTTTATCCTGATCTCATATGGAGCATAACGCTCTCCTGACTTAGATAAGGGGACGCCAAAACCCAGTGGTGCGCTGTCTAATCTGCTGCCTTACATAATGAAACATCAACTCACCTCCTTACTCATCACGGGTCATCTCCCAAGGAGTGTGTGACCACAGAGCTTTGCCAACATCAAAAGCCTTGTCTATTTTTATCTTTTGGAACGACTCTGTTAATTAGCATGCGTCCACAATCAGTAATTAATGCCGAGTAGATTCTTGGCCAGCGAGGGCATCTACACCAGAGAACAAAAAACCCGATAACATAACTCAGTAATGACGCCGCCATCACCAAGGCTCGAAACCATCTCTCCGAACAAAGACTTCCATTTGCCAGTTTCAAGGTTAGTTTTTCACTCCTATTGAAAACTTTTTTTTTCCCAATCTAATTGTCTGCTGACCTGCGGCCTCCAGGTTAAAACATACATTTGGAGAGCTCTTTGTAAAAGTTATAATTGGGGGGCAGCGAAGCATTCACAGCCAGGGCTTGCAATCAGCGTGTCCTCGTCCCGTCACCTCACCTGACCCGGGGACATGTACGAACACAGGCAGACACACACTTTACAAAACAGACAGAGGGCTAAACACCGGCGTTACAGGGACACACTCTCCAGCAGTCACACTCACTATAAAGTCAAAGATACATACATCTACTCTGCCATTTCAACGCATACAACAGATTGGTGTAATGAATCCATTTCACACTGGGCGCGAACATCCACGCTTCTAAATAAATATATTTTCTGGTATTTCATGGAATATGAGGCACTAATACAGACTAGAAATACTGCCACTTTTACATTCATGTCTGTGAAAACATGGATGCTTCATACACAGAAGATCTCTACAATCAACACAGTTTCATAAAAAAAAAAAGTAAAACCAAAAATAAGAACAATGAAATCCCTCAGACACATTAGATTCAGCGAGGATGACTCTGTTTATCTGCAGTGCTAATCAGTAACACATTAGTTAGTTATGCATTACGGTTAAATAAGTTGTGTGAGGGATAACAATTTACACTCATTAATTATATAGCTGCTACAGATAATGTTCCTAGCAACGCTTCATTAGTTTGACATTTAGATTGTTTGCTGTTGTTCTGAGAGTTTAATGGGAAGGTTTATATGAGTTCTGTCTCTGTATTGACAGACTAGTCTGGTACATGTTAGCTTGGCACAGGGGCTGCAGGTGACTGAGGCACTGAGTTTGCACCCAAAAAAGAAGGATATTATCAAAATTGTTCTGCTACCAATGCTAGTACTGGAGGGGAGTATGCAAATCTATGCACTTTTGGGGATCAATACTGTCAATATGTAAGTTCAGGTATTGAAATCAGTATCAGGAAGGTAAAAATGGTTTTGAAACATGTCTAAATAGGGTGATTCCAAAGTGGTCTTCTTTACATGGGATGTTTACGTCACCAAAGCTTCCCATCTAGCCTGTAAAATGTTGATGAATTCAGAAAAAGGAAGGAGGAAATTATTCTTTTTTCTTCCTATCGACCAAATCACCATGACATTGCACTAAAAACAATCACTTCCATGTCGACAACAAGATATGAGAAACTGATAAACCTTTAAAGATATAGTTAAACGCAGGAGTCCGACCGATGCGACGTTCTCCTAGCTAAATCTATTCATTTCTTGTTAGTCAATGCCTTTTTTCCAGTGTTTTTAAAAGAAATCAAACCAATGTGCTCAATGAGTTCAAAAGGTTTAAATATAGATTCAGCACCATGGACAGAGCTCACATCATTCAGCAACATGGACAGAGCAAAGATTATTCAGTACCATGGACAGAACTCAGACTATTTAGCACCATGGACAGAGCTCAGATTATTCAACACCATGGACAGAGCACATATTATTCGGCACCATGAACAGAGTTCAGATTATTCAACACCATGGACAGAGCTCAGATTATTCAGCACCGTGGACAGAGCACATGTTATTCAGCACCATGGACAGAGCTCAGATTATTCAACACCATGGACAGAGCTCAGATTATTCAACACCATGGACAGAGCTCAAATTATTCAGCACCATGGACGGAGCTCAGATTGTTCAGAACCATAGACAGAGCTCAGATTATTCAGCACCATGGACAGAGCACAGAGGAGGCAGAGCTGCAGAGTAAGAACTGTTACTGAACCCTTATGACATATCATCATATCATACCAAAAATCAATACAGCCATGTTCCTGTGATGGAGCATGTATCACATTCAGTCTGTCTGTGTTGTTTTTACTGCAAAGGGCCTGCTAATCAGGCGTGCAGAGAAAGTCTTGAGCCCACTTCACTGGTGTTAATATGCTGATAAGTAACACATCAGATGAAAACACCTGTCATAAGCACGCTGCCAAATGTTGCTCAGGGTTTGTTCGGGTCGTGGTATTTACTACGCTACCCCCTGAGGTGCGTGTATGTGTGTGTGTGTGTGTGTGTGTGTGTCAGGGGGGCATTTTCAGACGGGCCTCAAACTGACTCTGACATTTAAAAGTAGTGCTTGAAATCGTGCCATGATATAATTCCATCTCACACTTAAAGCACAGTCTTGTTAGTGCAACTGCTCTTGAAAGTTTTTTCCTTCATTGTGCAAGAAAGCATGAGACTTTATTCTGGTCCGACTAACCTGTTGCACTTTATTTATTCTGTCTGACGTTGTGTTAATAATAACAATAATAATAATAATAGAAAAAAGGAATAAAAAAAAGCGATAATACATGTAATTTAAATAATAATAAATATAGTTTTTCCCTAGCTATTTCCCTATACATTATTATTGTTGTTATTTATAATAATAATAATAATAATAATAACAGCATGATTCTGATAAACTTGCAAAAAAATATTCCCATAATTAAATTATTTAATAACCCTTCATGCCCTGTTTGGAAACTCCTGCATTTGTTATGTTTATCTGAGGCGTTAAACTGATTATGCACTAAAAGAAGCAAAGAGAAGCTCCTGATACTGTCAAAAATGAATTCTAGCCATATGAAATTATTTATGTCAGCTTTTTGTTTCATGCCAAGACAATCGCATTAGCCTGGAGCTGTCGAGCTAAACTTTGTCAGTTAACCTTTTTTGAACTTACACGATCATAAATATTGAGGCCACAATGAATGAAAACATAGTTTTGAAGAAGTTCTCTCTTTGTAAGTCAAGTTTTCTGCTTGCAAGTGTTCACGAAAGCTTTGTCTCTGTAGCTCTGCCCACTTGGGATTAACTCAAACAATAAGATTATTTCCACCCTCAGAAAAAAAAAAGTGTGTACACAAACGTTTGTGTAAAAGTGCATGCTAAGACACACACACACACACACACACACACACACACACACACACACACACGAGTGCTGTAAATAGAAAAATTCAAGGCTGCTGCAGATAGGAAGACACACATATACAGTTAAGAATGTAATTCTCAGCGAATACTCGTAAACAAAGACAGGTAGCTCACACTTGCACATACACTCGCTCAGCCACACACACACACACACACACAGACACACAGTATTAAAGGTACCCTGGGGAGGTGAAGCGAGAAGGTGAGGCTTCACCAGAGCAGCACGTTTGGGGCATGGGGGGTGTATTTGGGAATCTGCGTGCTGATAATTATACTTTTTGTGCATGCAGCAGAGTTGAAAAAGAAAAAAAAGAACAAGGCTGTGGCTGTATGAGAGAGTCGAGACACTGTTCATGTGTGTGCCATGTTTGGTATTGCAAGTGGAGAAACTGTGCTGTATGTGTGTATTTTTACCTCAGTGGGAAAGAGGGGGAGATGATGCAGAGGAGAGAGGGAGAGTGTCGCTATTTTGCATTTGTATTCAGACACACTGAGAAATAAGAAGCTTAAATCCCCCAAATTTTTTGGAAAGAGTCTCCAACATTTCGCCATTGAGACTTACAGCTCTTTGTCTGTAGAGGACAGAGAGAAAATAATGATGCAATAAAATAAAATGTCATTAGAATGATATGGCAAAACTGCACGCCAGAAAACGACAATGTACGCCAGCGAAACGTGCCAAATGTGAGTGTAAACAGATGTCAACAATATGGAAGTACCGAGAGGAAGATAAACAAACACCAGCAGGGTGTATGCTGGACTTCTGCTTATGGATTCACAAATACATTCATACGGGAACCAAATGTGTCTGCAGAGGTTCAAAATGCCATTAAAGGGATAGTTCAGAGTTTTTAAAGTGGGGCTGTATCGAGTATTTATCCATACATCAGAGATACTCAGCTTGCTTTGCTTGGGGGGCACTTTTGTTGCAACGACAGTCGGAGAACCC
The DNA here is from genome assembly GCF_008729295.1 of Plectropomus leopardus. NCBI lineage: Eukaryota > Metazoa > Chordata > Actinopteri > Perciformes > Serranidae > Plectropomus > Plectropomus leopardus. The sequence continues at coordinate 2,229,503 of NC_056476.1, read as the reverse complement.
CAATACAGGTTTTAGGATTTTAAGACTTTTCTAGAATTTTAGCATGTTTCTAGGAGTTTAGGAGATTTCTAGAATTTTGGTTCACATTTGGGACATTAGGACATATAATTTATCAAATTAGGGGCTTAGCTTTTTTAATGCTCTCTTCATTGGGAAAAAAAGTGATTTAACATCACTGAACACAGGAGCTGCTGGTCAACCACTGCCTTAATCTGTTAGTTTCTTTGTGTTGTTGTGTCACTTTGGTAATTTAAAGGGTTCAACTACATACTTATTTCATTTGTTACAGACACACACAAACGATCAGATGGGCAGACACAGAGGATGTGGAGAAAAAAGAAGCTGAATCGCTTGATGGCCGAAAGAGTCGACTATGACTACAAACATTATATTTTTGTTATTACGATACAATTTGACAAAGTATATTGTATCGTATCATATCGTTATCACAGAGAAAGTGAAGTACTGAAAAAAGTCACCGTTGCTTACCAGTATCAGATTTCAGGTACTGGTTAAAATGTTAACGATATATAACTCTACCCATCAGGGGTGAGAATTTAATCTAAGTGCACAAACTTATCCCACTGAGCATGGCTCACTGGGTAGATCATGAGGAACACCAACCAGGAGGCGACCACAGCTGCAACACTTTGTTCTTAAGTTCCTCACCGGTGTAAAGAATCACAGAATAATCTGATGGTTTTGTCACTTTTATCCCCCAAAAAATGGTTTGCAGAAGTATTTCCTGTCCAATTAGCAAATTATTATAACTTCATAAGATTTTTATTTTTATTTTTGCCAGCTCAAGATGAGTTGTGTGACTTTATATAAACCTGATTTAAAAGCTGTAGCAGTCATTACTTGCACTGCGGCTGAGAACAGCAAGCTGAAAGAATTCAAATTGCGGGTGTGATGGCTCCTTAAAATGCGTTGCCACAACAAAACTTTGGATTCCTCTAAGCAGCTGTGAAACGACGTGACAGTTAAACTCTCGGCTGAAAGTAGCGCTAACAATATTCACTGAAGCGGCATTTGCTGAGGCTGTTGTGACAAAAAAGTCTCTTATGGATCCAATAATGATGAAACTCTGTCAGGCGAGGTGACAGCTCCCCTGGACTGAGTGGCGCACTCTAACTATTCACTGAGCAGGAGAGAAAGCGGTCCACACTCACTCGACACGCAGCGCGCAGACGGATGGGAAGCGAGCTCTCGCCTGGCGTGGATGTGAGTGTGTAGGCGGCGCAGCAAGCGGAGCCACCTCACTGCTCCTGCCTCTGAGTATATCAGGAGTTTTGTTCTCAAAATTAAATATTAAATCTTGGGAAAAAAAACAAAGAAAGTTATGGTGAGGTACTTTTAATTAACTGCTGGAAAGACGCCTTATTAAAGTTACACTTTATAGGAGAAATGATCATTTTCAGATATAAGTCTGTTGTATTTTTTCCAATATCAGAACGCTGCGAAGCAATTACTCTTTTCTGCAGCGCTGCATAATTTCTCTGAGGTCCCCTGCATGTTCCAAAGGCCCATATGTCAGGTGTCCATATATAACTCTGGTACTGTTACTACTGGAAAAAGGTAACGCCTGCACACTTAATGCCACATGAGCTCAATGGCGGCAGGTGTGGTGAACCTTCTGAACCGAGCACGTTGACGATACTCAACTGCAAGCACAAATTACATTGTAGCTGCTGGCTGCAGCATTCTCGCTAAATACTGGAATGATTTTGACCGAGATTGGGCTAAAAAAAAAACACCAAATGCACTGCAAAGGCTTTGCAAACAACCACTCGGCCTCAATCTATTATCTGTTCATGAAACATATTTTAAACTGTTCACTACAAGACGACGTCATTTACTGTAACTTGTAACTCTTTTACAACAGGAAACTAAAATAATGAGTGTGAGGGCATGAAATGAGGGAGACAAAGCAATCTCCTGATTTGAAGATTTGAAGTTTTTTTTGTGAAATTATCCAACATTTTTATGGCATGCTGGATAAAATATGCTTTATTAACTCTGCTATAAATATGTAACACACAATAAAAAAATTATCTGATGTGGTAAACAATCGAATAAATGCAGCAGCTGTGTATAAATGTGTTTCTCTGTAACCAACATAGCCAACCTCTCCCAGTTCAAGTGTGTTTTCGAGTGTGACAGACCGCTGAAGTTTGCCAGGATCTGGCTGAGTCATCAATCCACTTGATGCAAAGTGTTGTTTCGTTCACCTCAGAAGCACTTTTAATCAAGCGATTACCACCTGGCCTCTGACTACAAATTACAAAGTACCATTTTTACATGTATGTTTTAATTTAAAACCTCTGCACACCCACTGAGGTGTTTCACTCTCTGGCTGATTAGATGACTGTTACGGTTAAAGTTCTTATGTAAAGTCATTAAACTTCATGGTTGGTTATTAAAATAAAGGGCTTAGAGATGCCTGAAGGTGGCAAATCAAATGCTCTACAACAACCGGAGAAAACGACAAGAGTTATGCAGTCAGCTATCTATCATGCAGCAGCTGAAACATGTCAGATTTGTTTTGCAAGTAACAAGAGAGTAATGAGTCAAAAGCAAGCTATTATGCACTTTCAGCATTTGTATGGGATGGTAGTATTGTTCCAGGCTTGTAAAAAACTTAAGAATTTTAACTGAAAAACTCATCAAAATGTAAATGATTAGTTCTTATTCTTCCAGCAAGTGACCATGCTCAGGTAACCGAAATTACTTGGCCCGGCATCAGCCCAAACTTTGCGTGCCATAACAAGTAAGTCGGTCAGTGTCTGGTTGTCCAACTGGGGTGAGACCCAGGATGAAGACCGCCTAAAAATCGGGCCAAAACAATTGGCTGGCCATTTGCTGCAAAAGCTGCCATCACTGGGCCATTATCAAAAAGGTCTTGGCCCAGCATTGGCCCACACTTGGCATGCTGGAGAAGTTATTTAGATAGCATCAGATTGCTTTACATCACTTAAACTCAGGATAAATGTCACCAAATAAACCGGCCTGATTATGGCTGCCAACACTGCTATCACTTGGTTGCCATCAAAAATAATTTGGCCCAGCATTGGCACAAACTCTGAATGCTGGTAGAAATAAGTGGGGTTGCATCCAGTTACCCGACTTGGCTGAGACTCCAGATGAAGGATGCCTAAGAAATGGATTCTGGCTGCTGACACTGCCGTCACTGGGCCGTAATCACAAATGACTTGGCAAAGCATCAGCCCAAACTTGGGATGAAAGACACGCCAGAATTTGACTAAATTAAGTAGCCATGTTCCAGCTACCAACACTGCCATCACTGTGCCGCTATCAAAAATGACCTGGCCCAGCTTTGGCTCAAACATGGCATGCCAGATGAAAAATGTTGGGCCATGTGCTATTTCAAGACTCGGCTGAGACTCATAATGAATGATGCCCCCACGAGCACACAAAATGAACTCGCCTGATTCCGGCTGCCGAAACTACCGTTGCTGGGCTGTTATCAAAAAACAACCTGGCCCTGCATCGGCCCAAATCTGGCATGCCGGAAGAAAAAATTTTTGGTCATCTTTATCCGTATTATGTGATATGAATTGGGGAAAACTAAATCAACCCAGCTTCAGGAAACTGTGAAAAAACTCCAATGACAATATTTCAAATTTGGATTTAGGCTAATGTCTGATCATTTTTGATGCCTTTAATTACGCACGTAGGAACTTAAATTAGATTTTTAGAAAGTTTTTGGGGTTTTTTTATTTGTGCTCCCAGAGACTTTAAGTATTGGTGTTCGATACCCTGCACTTGTGTCTGCACTGGAGATTAGTTTGAGATGGTAAAAATCCTCTCACCAAAAAAAATCCAGCACAAATTGGGAGCAATTGGACAAAACAGAAAACACCTATTATTTGTTGGTTGAGGGCTTGCTGGAAAATGCTGCGGTGAAAAAGCCAATTTGGGTTAGAGTCATGCAGGAGCACAAGGTGCGCTTTTAACTCTTTGTGATGCCGATCTGATCCTCTCAGGGACAAGTACAGACGGACAAATCGCACGCAATCTGAAACCCAAATCTGACCCAAAGCTCTCGGCAGTGAAAAGCCTTATAGAATCAGATTTCCTCCTGTTTAAACAGCAAAGATATCCTTCTGTGTGCCACACACAGATAAAAGTTTGATTATCTTTTCCATTGTGGATGCAGCTTTAGTTTATGTATGCAGATGCCTCGTGGAACCAATTCATGAGCTTGGAATTATGAGGTCCCATCTGCATGCAGAGTAGTTTTGCCATTATCGAGAGTGGGGGGAAAAAAACTAGTTTTGCATGTGCATGTTTTAATCATAACTGGATATTTTCAACATGGGCATCTTTGTGCTTGTATTTTGCCAACAGACAGACGGCCACAACTCAACCCAAAAATAAAATATACTCTAGCGTTTCTACTCATTATTGCATTTAGAGAAGTAAAAGAAAAAAGCTAAACTATACCCAGATTGGAAATTATAAACAAAAATTAAGGCTTTAAAAATCCTCACACAGGCCCATGTGAAAGCCTGTTTTTGGAGCCAGATTATACTGAGTGACAAATTTTGACCAAAATGTCAGCTGGAGCCTTATAATAGCAAAGATCCTGTGGGAATCACAGATTGAGTCAAGCACCGGTTGTGAGATGAAGCGAGAAAATTGAACCCTGGTCATCCTCTCCTGCAGCAGCTCCTCTGTACTTTATGTCAGCGGAGAGAGGAGACCAGAGGTGATCATCAAATCCCAAAGATCCAAGCTGTGATTGTATGATTGACTTCATTTGATTCAACAAGGTCTGGAGTTTAAATTCCTCGGGTGCTGGCATGTTTTTTTTTTTTCCTTCTGGTTACAAATGCTCTGTCGGGACATAAAGATCCAAGCTCTATCTGTCTTCCACTAAGCAGGTTTCCATGTATTTTTGTGCAAAACTTAAGTGACACTTTTTAAATGTCAATGAAACATAATTGCGAGATGACAAAAAAAAGTGTTTCTACTGCAGTTTTGTAAAATATTTTTTACGCACTGGCTGAAATATCACCTCATGTGAGCATAAAAACTTTTCTGCAAATAAATGGGAGTTTTGTCAACACTGACGCGTTTCCATTAAGCGAGTTTCATATTCCCAATTTCAGTTTATGTCTGTCTGTATTTGGACTTATATAAAACAGAAATCAAAAAAGCTTTCTTAGCAGTTTGGCATGCAGTTCAAAGACGACCCAACCCAATCGCCAGGAAAAATGATGTGCATTTCTGCAAATGTCAGGTATATTACATTCGTATGTTGCTATGCAATGGACACATAGACAGAAAAAAAAACCTTGATTATGGTTAGGAAAAGTTCACGTACATGCTAGAAATAGTCGGTTTGAGGGGCACGATCCCAGCTGGGTGATATCTCAGTGAAAAACAGGATTTTGTGGCAGAAATGCAGCAATATCTCACTGTAAAACATTCACTTTTTGGAAAAGGGTTTGGCTTAAAATGCACTGTTTTGATGCCAGAATCTACACCAGAAAAGCAGTGATGTCTGGGTAAGAAACTACAGCTTTTAATGGCACAATCACAGCAGGAAATGAGGCAATGTCTCCCCAGATAAGATCCACTTTTTGTGGCTCTATCTCTATAAGAAACTCAATGATGGGTTGCTAAAGAACACCCATGTTTGGCGACTAAAAAGCCACTGGAGCCAGTGATAACCAGCTAAAACACAACCACTTTTCATGCGATTATCCCCGCAGGAAGCACAGAGATGTCTTTGTAAAAAATATTCCACTTCACATGTCACTGTCTCCTCAGAAAACACAACAACAGGTTGCTAAAAACGCCCATGTTAGTTGGCTAAAAAAACACTGGAAACACAGCAGGACTGATAGTTTTCATGACACTATCGCTGCAGGAAATGCATGATGTCTGATTTAAAAAAAAACAACCACTTTTTATGCCATGATTCCAACAGGAAACACAGAGATTTCTTGGTAAAAAAAATCAGCTTTCATGGCACAGTCTCTACAGGAAACACTAAAAAAATCCCCCATGTATGGTGGCTAAAAAGCCGCTGGACACAGCAATGACTCACTAAAACATAACCAGCTTTCATGCCACTATCCCCGAAGGACATGCAGAGCTGTCCGACTAAAATACATCCACTTATCCCTGCACCATCGCTGTAAAAAAAACTAACAAAAAAAACCAGCCAGTTTTGTTGTTTATCTCAAACAGTTGTCTGCAGCTACGCAGGCGTCTTGCCCATCCACCATCTCCTTCCCACTACTGATGACAAAGTCAGCTCATTTACTACCTCACTTTAGAAAAATGATACTTGTGAAACATACAAACATACATAAGCAATTGTGGCTTGCAGAAATGTACAATTGCCAACATTTTCTTTGGGCTCTCAGGCACGACGATTGCTTCCTTCATCTCATCTTTTCCACATCTATAGTAAGGCCTTTGTAGTGGATCTTTAGAAAAAAAATAACAGTTATTGATGATTTACCACGCAGAATGTCTGAATACCAAACTTGAAACTACCACCACCTTCAGTGTTTTTGCAGCATTGAGCCTGTTGGTTTAAATTTCAGAAAATCTGCACCATAAAATCTCACTTAGCAGTTACTGGCAGTCCTTGTTCACTCTGTAACCTTGAGTGCAGTGACAAACAGTTACCTGGATTACCTTCAGTACTGAAGAAAACAGTTAGAAGGAGCACCTTTTCATATGATTTCTATAAAGGTTACTGAATGTACTATATCGTGGGCATCAGAGATTCTGATATCACTGGGAAAAATGTGTCTCACTGATGTCTGTGTTTCAGATTGGATGAGTCATGAGAGGAAGGAGTGTGACGTCTGAGGCCAACAGTGTCAACAGGTTCACATCCAAGGAGGATGTTACTGCTAAAACCTAACACCCATCATCTGTCCACATGTGTATAATGAATGTGTATAATTTCCTAAATCTAACCATCCGTGCCAGCGTGTGCTTTTGTTGGTGCCCTGGTATTGGCTGCCATGTGCTTTTATTGTCTAAACATAACCACATGTAGTGTGATCCCACCATGTACGTGTGTTGGCATCACAGTTGAGCATCCCTGAACATCAACAGCAGATGCAGAAGGGTACATCAAGCGTAATACATACACGTGAAAGTCTGCTGCAAAGCGGCAATATGTGACGAATCTGGGACGAGAACGTGTTGATATATCGGTTGGGAAGTGGGCAATGTGAGTACAGCATCATGAGAGTCAGAACCAGAGGTGAGACTCAACATAGCGACATCCTGAGCTGAGTTTACCAGCAACAACTAAGACAGACTAAAGGGAATGAAGCTACTTTTTGCATCAGATCACAACCGCAGTACACCAACTACAACCATCCCGACTTAAAACAACTTTACAGTGGACGCATTATCGGCTCTCCAGGCATTCATTGACCACTATTACCATCAGCATCCCAGAACAGCAACGGTAGACGCAAAAGGATACTTAAAGCATAATATGCAGACGCGGAAGTCCACTGCAAAGTGGCAATATGTGACGACTTGTTGGAGTATGAAGTCTTTGGCAAACAGGTCCATCTTCAAAAGGATGTTACTGCTAAAATTCAACACAACCATCTATCCATATGAGAATAATGTATCTGTCTTTGGTTTCATCCCTAATAAATACATACAAACACACTGCGAGGGTTTGTAGTTGCTGCTATCCCGCTCCCCTGAGGCCTGAGTGAGCTGCTGTATAAGGATTTGGTTTTGTTTCATGAAAGGGAAAATAAGACTTTAGTATATTGGACTGTTCCCTGTGACAAATGTTCTCCATTTATTGCAACAAATATATGAACAACAGCGGTTCTTCGCAAGAGTTTATCTAAGAGGCCGGCAAAACATTTTCTGTAGTAATAGAGGGAAACTTTTTGAAAAAAAGGAGACAAAAGGCTTTGCTTCTGCACATAATGCTTTTCTTCCCTCCGCTAAGGATATTAGAACCTTTGCACTTTCAGCTCCAAAGGAAAATAACTGATTTAGTGCACTCAATTTACAAGAGTTAGTAGGAAAGTCTGATAAAACGCTCCCAAAAGACTTTACAGAAATAAGCTTTTAAATGTGCCCCTGCTTATTTATTTATTTATTTTGCCCCAAAAAGCGCATGTTGTCTGGCGTTGACCTGGATAAAGTTAATATTTTTACTATGAGGCCTTGCCATGAGCATATTCAAAGGAGTCCCATGGGCAAGCAAAAGGATTATATAATTCAGGGATATGTAACTTTGATGTAGCAGAAAACTTTGTGGTCAGATAGTGCTAAGCTGAAAAGTGTGTGTGTGCTCAAAGTCCTAAAAGTGACATATGCATTCAGCTCATACAGAGTTTTATATGATGTGAATAATGTGGCTGTAGCGAGGATGAGCAGCGCTGTGGTGGCACTCTGAAAGGTAGTTAGGATAATTATAAATCGGGTGCTGAAATATTGACGAGGTTGGGGAGTTTTCAGCAAGGTCTTCTGTCATGGAGGCAACCATTCCAGATGATTGGGCATGTGTAGTCTTTGCCGCCGGGGACTCTCTGTCAGCACAGTTTTGTTTTGGCTGTAACTGCCTGTGCCATTTGTAATAGAGAACGGCATTTAAATTAACTTGGTGCTCTTTTCATGTTGGCAATGGTAGATTTGTTCTGGATTCATGCCTTATTCCTTCGAATTATCCTCAGAACACCTTGGTAATGTTCATTGTTCAGTGACATACAGACAGTTAGAAAGAGTGAATACAGCGTTTTTAACTCTCCTTTTATATATGTAAGACTCACTGTTTTTAATTCATAGTGAACTCTATTTGCCTGCATATAAATTGTTTTTTAAAATGTGAAGTTAGTTTCTACGTTACAAAAAACACAGTTACTACTACTGCTGATTTACTACTACTATTGTATTCATTCATTCAGTTTTATAGTCCACAAAACACTGCACCAGGATTCAAACTTTAAAAAATACATAGTAAAACCACAAAACGTCTCCATGTTGCTTGTCTAAAGTAATCCAAATGTCCTGATGCCCCAACGTGCCAAGTTGTTTTGAAAAACGTCACTGCGTCATGTTTTTAGCCTCGTTGTATATAGACACAAACGGCAATCCAAATTATTTTTAACTACAAACATGCAAACAAAAAACAGACAAACCAACAAAGATCAAGAGTCCGATTCCTTTAAAACTTGCATTCACCAATAGTTTCAGGTCCTTCTCTGTGTTAATCAGATCAGAAGAGGCAGATTATTTAACAGCAATGACAGCGACTGTTAATGATTCTCCACCGGCACACATTAGGAACAAACACATGCCTTTCCCTGGAAACAGTAATCAAAAATAAATGAAGAAATAGAGCTAGCACTCGTGAACTCGACTGATAATGTGGCACACGTCGACAAGTCACTCTAAGAGTGTTAATAAATTTTATATACACACTGTATCGTGGAAATTAGTGTCATCTATTTTAGCCATGAAACAGCATGGAAATATAGCAGCCAACTGCCTGTAAAAGACAAGCTGTTAAAAATAGAGGATTCAGTATCAATGTGACTGGTCTTCAGCAGGGATACTCAACTTACAGCCCACGGGCCAAATCTGCCCCGCGACAGGGTGCCATGTGGCCCCCAACCATTTTTTAATTTACAATAAAAATAAAATGTTTCACACTGGAAATTGTTATGTACTTTTAGTATCCGAGTCCATAAAACCAAAAATGCCAGTGGAGGATCCCTCACACCCTCCGACAGAGACCCTAACTGAGCCTCTAATGTCCTAAAATTGTCCTACAATACAAGAAATGCCCAAAAATCAAAGGAATGTCCTAGCATCCTGGAAACGTCCTTAAATCCTGGAACTGTCCTGAAGTCCTACAAACATCCTGAAATCCTAGAAATGTCCTAAAATCCTAGAAGCATCCTTAAATCTGAGAAATGTCCTAAAAATATCCTGAAAACCTAGACACACCCTACAATCCAAGAAATGCCCTAAAATCCTCAAAACATCCTAAAATCATAGAAATGTTGTGAAACTCGAGAAATATCCTAAAATACTAGAAGTGTACTAAAGTCCTATAAATATCCTGAAATCCTAATATATCTTAAAATCCTACAAATGTCCTTGAATCCCAGAAACACGTATTGGGCTGCTGTGCCTGGCCCCTGATCTCCTGCCATTTTTCAGAAGTCGCCCCTAAATTTGAATGAGCACGGCTCGGTTAACGATACTCAGCCAGCTGTATGCAGAAAATGTGATCACCCCTGTGCCTTTTTAGGGAGGCTGAAAATAAATGTGATGCAGGGAGATTCCATTGACCATCGCCTGCAGCCAAACAGGCTTTTACAGCGAGCACGAAGTCAACCGGCATCACTTTCTGTCCCTGAAATAGCCGGAATAAAAATGGGCCCATTTAGGATGCACGGATGTTCAATATCAACAATCATTCTGCCGTTTAAAATCCCTTTCCAATACGGGCTCGTAAATACCAACATTGTCACCCCCCCGCTCTCTCCTTGACACAAAACAATATCGACCGTGAGCTATCGACCCCGACTGGTCCCAAATCTGCGCAGGAGACAGACTTGTGCTCCTGCCAAAGCAATTAAAACCCCGGCGAGACCTTCGGTGGCTTGTCTTTGCGGAGAGGGGTATCAATACAAACAGCAGAAAATGAAAAAAGTTCATTAATAAGATGCAGCGAGACAGTGAGAGCAAAGAGGCTAAATCACTGACTTGCCTCTTAAAGGCTCACCATCTGTTCCTGAGAACGAGCCACGTTTGTGCCGCAGGGCGCTTTAGTTTAAAGGCGTGCACGGGGGCGCCGTAACGTGTCTGTCTGCCGTCGCCTAAAATACAGAATCCAGGGTTCACACACATTTTTACCACCAAGTTTCCATGATCTTTCCATGAGTTTAAAGGGAAACTTTCAAGACCAAACATTGTCTGAAACAACCATCAAAGTCCTCATCACTTTTTTTCATGACTATACAATAGCTTTAAAAATATATATCTTCTTTAAAAACGATGAGTTCAGAACAGGATTAGAACTGAATATTTAAATATAACTAAGGGACAGTTCGTTATTCGTGAGAGGGGAAGGGCTGGTGGAGGGGGAGGTATGTCAAATAATTTTTTAAGCACTGGGGGAAGTAGATAATTTTTTTAATTTGGCTAACGGGAGGGGCATACAACCTAAAATGGCTGTAATTTGTGTTTATTTTACTGCTAATTTTTAAAGAACACATGCCCTCCTAAGGTCCTTTTCTTTAAATTTTTGGGCAATTTGGGAAAAAATAAATTATTTTTATTTTTGGTGATTTTTGAAGAAAACATTTTGGGTTATTTTTTATTTCTGTATTTCTTTCAAAAAATGTGATGATTTCTTTTGAGGAGAACATTTTGGCAATTTAAAAGAGGCAATTTTGAAGAAAGCACTTTGGCAATTTTGGTTTTTTTTACCTTATTTTTTGGCACTTAAAACATTCTTTGCAATTTTTCTTTCTGTTTTGTGAGTTATTTTTCTAATTTTGGCAATTTTTATAGAAAACATTAAGGCAATTTTTTTTCTTTATATATTTTGGGTGATTTTTGAAAAAAAAAATTGGAAAACAGATTTAAACTTTGACACATTAAACAATCACCTCATGCGTCCCTCACTGTGCAGGCTGGGTTGCTTTTAGCACTGCAGCACAAAGACCAGAAATTTAAGGTGGATGCAGTCCACATTTCTGGATATCCCTGGACTGCAGCTTTCTGAATGTTTACTGCAAACAGAGTCCAGTCCAGATATACCTCCACAATCACTCACAGAGTGAAAACACTCTGACAGGAGATACACAGGCTTGTATATTCGCCTTTTTCAACAGTTTTTGAACCTCTCGGTCCAGCTGTAAAGTCCGTATATCAGTGTCTGTGAGACGCCTGTGAAGACAATGAATGGGCAGAGGGACTTTGGGGACTGAAACAACGAGAAAGAGGCGGGTGCAGCGGTTGTGCAGTGTGGTGACATCACGTGCTTGCAGCCCCCGTCGTTTCTTGTGGCTCGCAGGCAGCGACAGGAGAATGCAGACGGGGGGACAGAAGAAGAAAAGGTGTTCATAGCGGCGTCCCAGTGCTGCGATGCTGCTGCCTCAGCCCCGTGTGTCACTCTGAGCGTCAGCTTGATTAATGAGCCCCAGGCTCCCATGAGCCCCTCTCACAGGGACACCACAGATCAATACACAATGAGGGTTCGCTCCGGAGAGCCCTGCTCACGGCCGCTGGTGATGTCAGGTGACAGAAACGCTTAAATACTAAGTTCTCCGTGTTATTACATCGGCTCAGATATGCACCTTGAAACACGCCAAAGGTAAAAAGATTCGGGCTGTCAAACGATTCATTTTCAAAATCACATTTAATCATAGGATTTCAATATTTAATCATGATTATTTGCATTTTTACTCAAGTCTTCAATTCCAATACTTTGCATTTTAAAACAGTTTTGAAGTCCATATTAACAAGGTAAAGCTATTCATACCAGATTGTCTTGATTAAGAATCAAAAGACAGTACAAATTTTTTTAAAAAACTGCATAAAAAGTCATCACTCTAACTTTAAAACTCAGCCTGCTGTGGCCTCTAAAAAACAGAAATGCCAGCCGCCGATTAACACAATAAAAAAAATTCCAAATGTAATTATTATAGCAATCATTTTTTGTGTTTTTTTTAATCTAAAAATATAGTGGCATCATGATAAAAACCTGACATTCAAAGTGTAAAAATTCTGAAAATTGATAAATATTTGATATTCATGATTAGGAATGATGTTTGTTAAAAAATAAACTCAATGAAAACAGAAAATCCTATTAATGTATCATATTTTTTAGCCTGATTTTTAAAAGTGCAATTTGTGTGCAGAGCGGTATGAGTGTGACTATTTGACACTGCACAGAAAATAATAATGCATTAAACCAATGTTGCTGCCAATCACTGACATATCCCAGGCCGTAGTAATCAAAAAATAATAATCTACTTTGCATGTAGTATATTGAAAATGCTTTTTTTAAATCTTAAAACATAGTGGCATCATGACAAAAACCTGACATTTAAAGGGCTAAAATTCTGAAAATTAATGAATATTTTATATTAATGATTAGACCTGATGTTGGTTAAAAAATGAGTCCAGTGACAGTAGAAAATAAAATAATAAAGTTGACAACAGCGAGGATGCTGCTGAATACTGACCTCACAGATGGAGACAGGTGTTGTTGCTAAGAGATTTGTGACGCACCTGAAAGCCATCTGTATCCACCAAACTAACTTTCAGTTAATCCACACACACACACACACACACACACACACTCTCAAAGGTTGGCTGATGTCACTGCACGCCACCATCAATCTCCCGCCATCTCCTTCCGTCCCGCCATCCTCTTTGTGATGCGCTTGTTCTTTTTCTTGTCATTTTGTTCCTCCTCTGTGATGCACTTTGTGACAAACCTGGCTGTTAAAAGCACTTTATAAATAGATCTGACTCGACTCGACTCTGCGAGGGACTCACTGTCGCCACCAAAGGCGGCCAGAGAGGGAAGTTTGGAAACCAGCCACGTACTTCCTGTAACTATGTAAAGCCTGAGAGGCAGCGGCTAAAACAATGTCAAGTGCACCGCTACTTGAAATCCCCGCAGCATCCAGGGTCACCGCGGCGAGGGCGAAATATAAGCACAGATTCAGGGCTAAAGAGTTCTGTCACTTGCAGTAAACTTTGATGCACGATGATGAATAAATGATGAAGGTAAATGGCCTTCTACTGGCTGTTTCTCTGAGGACACATCAGGGGTGCTTCTAGGATTTAAGGATACTGGGGGCTTAGTCCAGACCTCTGCAGGGGGGTCCAGGGGGATCTTCCTTTTTAATGACCAAGCTCTATTTTGATGCTTTTGTATGCACTCTGGCACCTTATTTACCCTGAGAAACTTTGACAGATTATTAAAACCCAGGTTTTTTTATTATCATTATAGGGGGGGCGGGGGCATGTCATTTTAAGCACTTAGGTTTTTCTTTACTTTTGTTTAGGGGGGAGGCATTCAACTTAAATGGCTGTATTTTGTATTTATCATGTGGCTATTTTTTAAACTTTACAATAGGGTCATTTGAAAAAAATAATTTGCTTTTAAAATTGTTGGTGATTTTTTTATTTTATTTTTTATCCTGTAAATTTTTTTATTGCTTTTAAAAACTTTTGGCAAATAATTTTTCTTTAAAACTTTTTTTTCTTTAAAACTTTTTTTTTTTACTTTTTAAATGATGTGCAACTTTTTTTCCATTGTTATTTTAAAAAGTTTTGGCTGTTTTTCTTTTCTTTAAAACTTTTCTTGGAATTTTTTTTATTTTAAAATTTTTGGTGAATTTTAAATTCTTTTGGGAAGTGTCTTTTCCTTAGTACTTTACATACATTCCAATGCCCACCAAAATAAAAATCGCCAAAATTACACCATTTAACACAGCCAGAAACTGTAAAAACAGGAATTATTGTTGGATTTTCATATTTCTGATTGTTCTTGAACAGATCACATGAGAACAAACACTTCATATATTTTCCGCGAGTCACTCAGGTAGGCTCAAGGAAAAAATATTTGCAGCTTTGAAGAAAAGTATATAGATACGTATATAAGATCGGACGCCAAGGGCTAATGATGCCACTGGGACACACTACCTCACTGATGACTGATGGAGAAGTGAAATGTAAATGAAGACCAGATAAATAGACATTAACTGCAAAAGCATGGATCCTTATTGAGAACGAGCCAACAAACTGTTAAACCATACCAAGATAATTAGTGATGGAAAATTCACGGGTAAAGGCATGGAGTTTCATGCTGTGCTAATTATGTTTATCTTGCTGGCATAATTACCTTTAATACCTCTTGGTTAAAAAAATAAAAACAAAAAACACAAACACAGGCATATCCACTTCCCCGGCAGAAAAGCGTTTCTTAACATAGCACCACAGCGAGTGTCTCCGCTCGTAATCTCCAGAGAGAGAAGTCATTATAAAGAGCCGCGGTCCTGCTTGTTTATTTCTACTCATCTGCGGCACAATGGACTCCTGCAATGCAGAAACCACGCAGAGACACGAGAACGCGACGACTAAAATAGGCTGTTTTGTGCTTATTGATGCCTTGTCATGTTTCATTCCTTTTTTTTCCATCTGTTTACAATATGACAATAAGGACATTGTGTTCCACCATGATATCCGGCGCATCGCGCTCCACTGAGTCACAATCCAGGAGGATCGGACAAAAAAAGGGAGCCCAAATCTTCCCCTCCAGAAATGTACAGATTTACCGCATCACAACACACGGCAGCGGAGGATGTGTGTGATTCAGGCTGGAATAGTATTGTTCCTGACCTGTGTGCATCAGATTCACTGCACAACAAATACAGTAGGCTGGTAGGTCAGTTTGTACAGGTGAGTGGTGGTTACAGCCCGGTTATTTGCAGCCTTTAATAGTGTGTTAACAATGCAGAGAGCCAATTAGGGGAAAGTCAACGACGCTAAAGTGATGTGGTCGGTGGGTAAATTAATAAAAAGGAAACTGTTGTGTAATCTGTTTGCAGAACATGCTGTTTTTCCCCCAATTATGCCCTCCCCGTGTGTTCATTTATCTGAACAAATGCTTCGCTGTGTTCTTGGCTCCAGGTTTGGACCACCAGGGCTGCAGTTAGGATTGTTGGGAAAAAATGTTTTAAAACTTACATTTGTAACTTTTCACTCACAAATATTGAAGGTGCAGTAAGTGGCATCTAGTGGTGAAGGTGAAGATCGCAACCAACTAAAACTTTTAACGTGTGCTAAGCATGTCGGAGAGCTAAGGTGGCCGAGGCAAAAACGCGACTGGCCCCCTGGAGCCGCTGTTTGGTTGGGTTTTTGGTTTGGTTTTTCCCTGAAATATGGGTCTGTGGTTTACACAAGCTTAACCCTTTGAAACCTGAGCAAACAGTTTTGATTTCTTACAAAAACATAACAAGACATGGCCCAAAAATTAGTAAAAAATAAACAAAATTAATGAAAAAAATAAAAACAAAAAAGAAAGAAAATGGCCCAAGAAAAAGTGCTGAAATAATAGGTGTTTATTTTATATAATTGATTATATATTCTCTTTAAAATAATTTTAAAAACAA
>NC_056476.1:1582628-1595328 GCF_008729295.1 Plectropomus leopardus | reverse complement strand
AAATGCAATAAAAGACGATAAATATAGGAAGTAATATAACAAGACGACATCACATCAGTAGGAATAAAACAAAGATAAGATGATGAAAACAGATGAATAAGAGGTAGACGAAAAAGTGAATTAATCAAAATGTGAAAAGATGGTATGAAAAATATTTCTTTTCTTTTTTTAAAGAAAATTCAGGTTTATTGATGTAATTATCAAATTCACAGAGAGGGACAGTGCAAACAAAGTAAGGAAAATGACAATACATCTTTGCAGCTCAAATATCCGCCTAAAGTGTGCAAAGCTGGGATGGGTTTTTTTTTTTTACATTTCTAACACTGAATTGACAATGCTGTTAAAATAATCTCATTTTAAGTATGTGACACAGTCAAACATGTTGAGAGAAATCTGTGGAAAAATAAAATGTCTCAAAAATTTACACCAGATGATGGGCAGAGAGCAAACATCAATGGTTTAAACTGGTGGTTACCAAATTTTGAGCTCCAAGGACCTATCAAGTGTGTCAAATTTTTATTGCACATGTTTAAATACTTTCTGATTGTTTCCTTCATTAATAAAAGGCAAAGTGCTTCCTCACAAACCACAGATTTGCAGCAAGTGCATAATTAACCTCAGATTTGAACGCAGCTCCATTAAGTTCCCAAACCAGATTATGAAGGGCAGATTTGGTTTTTGCTCACTGTGGTCAACATCATTCAACAATAAAATTATAAAACATAGTGCAACTTAACAACAAGGCACAGTGGTAAAGCACAATGTCATAGTTTCACTAGACGATTATCATGGCCAACAGTTTACGATTACGATTTTATCGCAATATCTCTGAAAAATTTGACAAAAACAAAACAAAAAAAGGATGTCATAATACTTTCAGTAAAATAAATCCTTAAGTGCATTTTGTCTCGTTTTTTGGTTAGTGAATTACACTCAAAATTAAGGCTGTGCCCAACTCAAAATTATGTCAGGTGAATCAGATTTGGCTGTTCAATATGAACATTCGACTATTCGTTCCCTTTTTCTTCCCAATAATAACTTTGAGAGTCTGAGCCGAGTTTAGCAGGACTCTCAGGGTGACAGAGTAAGTGTAAGTTCATTTACCTTAACTTTACAAAAGTATACAAAAAGAGAAATTACACTTAACGGAGAGCGAGAAGGCAACCGCATGGCTTTGGGGCAGCGAGACAAAGTGTGATTGTTGTGGCCTGAAATGCCTTTTTTTCACGGCAGCTTTTTTCATGCATAACATGATATTATGCATTTTCAGAGCCAATAAAATACAGCAAATATTTCAGTAAAATCCCAGCTGGTCCAAAGGTTTCTTTGTCATGCTGATCTGAGCCGGCAAAAGGATTTAGACACAGCAAAGTCAATGTCGACGAGGCCGTGTGTGCTCGTAATGAGATGAGTCAAAGTTTTTCTAAGGTTACAGTGATTGTAAAGAGATCACTGAGACTTTGATTTGCATCTAAGTTACAATTCATGGGATGGATATCATGATATGATACCTTTCCAGCGTCTATACTGGCCTAAAATAAAGCAAATATTAAAAACATAGCTGGTTATTTGTCACATAGGTTTCAAGCCAGTCAAGAAGATTCAGAAACATCGGGGTTGACGAGGATGAGATTCACGTGTGCTCACAATAAGATGAGTTGAAGCTGCTGTAAAGTTGCGGCGATTGGAAGAAATTGCAGGGATAGCGTGATTTTTCTGCAATTGCAACATTGCAAAATCCTAGCGGGATTGATAATTAATTGACATGATATCAATATTTCTTTTTTAAAATCACGGTTATCTTCAATACTGGTATATCCAGACACCCATACTTGTGATTAATGACATGATCAAAGGTCTAGCAAGTCAGCTGTTATTACTGAAGGTAATAACTTAACAGCTGCCTCACGCCATCCCAGTCCAATGAATACAGTTAGGCACCGAAACCTTAAAATCAATCTTCCTTTAAAAGGTATTAAATCCCCTTATTTCTAAACCTCCACGCCATCAGCAGTGCACAGGCGCCCACTCCTGCAGCCATCAGAATGTACTTTGTATTAGCCGGCAGGGTGCGAGAGGCCATCTTCTCCTGTGAATCCTTCGGCTCAGCGGGCGCAGGCTCAGAGGGGAGGTGGTTCTCGCTGGAGGCGGCGTTCACACTCACAACACAATCAGCAGCGTTGTTGGATAGCGGCGGTGCAGAAGTGATCTGTTTGGCTGCTTCGCCGGTGACGATTTGAACTTGTGGTGTTGCGATTTGGCCGTCTAGATTCATGATAGACGGCTCCCCGGATACATGCACAGAGTTCTCCTGCACTGTCTGCATTCCCAAACTCTGAGCTGGAGACTCGTAGTAGTTTTCCTCCGGTTCGTTGTGGTTAAAAGCGATGCCCTGCTCCTGGCATGGCAGTGCAGACGCTGTTCTCACGGTGGTGGAGGTGACGGCAGAGCACGCAGGAAGGTGGGCAGAGGTGTCATCGTCCGCTGCAGCGTCACTCATTTCCAGACGCTCGCTGTTACCCGAGTAGAACTGCTCCGGCGAGTTGGGTGCAGGGATGGTCGGGCTGCTGTAATTCTGCGGGTGCATGCTGACGAGTCGGCCAGGTTTGCTCAGATACACCGAGAAATCCTCGGAGACAGAGACGTCGTTCTCAGCAGCGGCAGCAGGCTGCGGGGAGGCCGGAGCTTTAGTTTGTGTCCGCCGGCTTTTTCCAACGACCTGCAGGAGAAATTGATATCACATGTCAAATCGAGTTTTAACCCTCAATGGTGTTCCTCCAGGTAACATACCCGTTTTGGGCCGTTTACACCCACAAAATATGTCCTCAGTTATCTTGCAATACTGAAATGACTTTCTGGAGTCCGTGCTGAGTCTCTTTTTTGGGGCCTTTCTCACATGGTTTAGCTCTGTCAGCTCTCTACATACAAATGTTCCTAAAAAATGGATACGCAATAATTGATGTGATGTATAATTTTGAACTTTACTTGATAAATAATGATAAAAAATTGTTAAAATGCAAATGTTGCCTCGATGCCACACAGGAAAGAAACACACCAGGGAACTGTAAACAATCATTTAAATGTAAAACAAATTATCGGAAAAAGAAAATTTGTCAAAATGTCAAGAAAATTATACATTTCAAATTATGTTAGAGAAAACACACATTATATTTTTTTCAAAATTCAGCACATTTTGAGTAATTTTCCTGTGTTTATTTACTTTTTCCTATTTTGCTTATTTTCAAGTAATTTTCTTGCAGTTTTTCCTCTAATTTCTTACTAATTTTGGGCCATGTCCATTTCTTGGCCAAAACTTTTTTGAAGAAATAACATATTTAATTCATTCATTTAAATTTGCCTGATGAAGGTTTTGGGACTGAAACAAATTTATTATTATTATTAAGATCAACAGGATGCAGGATGTTTAGTGTTAAAATGATGATATTTTGGGACTCACCTGTGCAGCAGGAGGTTCAGACGTCTCCTCAGGCTGCAGGACAGCAGCAGGTTCGACGTCCCACAGGAGGGCTGGTGTCCTGGACTGGAGGCCTCTTTGGGGTCAGGGTGAGGAAAGAGGATCCATCGGTCACATCTGAGTTGATGTGAGCAGGAGAGGGACTCTGTGGTGGTCTGACCTCTGTGGAGGTCGTTGTTGTGTGGGGACGATCTGGGGACGGAGCGTCTGTCTCACGCGGCCCGGCAGGACACGATGGTGGAGGAGCGATCGATACCTGGTTTGCTGCGCTCGTCTGATCAGGGATCACAGCATCGTCTCCACAGACGTCCTGGACGTCTGATTCAGAGTTTTCCTCCGGCTCCTGGTGAGAGTTCACCTCCCTCTGAGGAGGTGGGGTAGTAGAGGCAGGAGAAGGAGGAGGTGTTGATGGAGGAGGTGTCACTTCAACCTGAGCGGGCCGCGGAGGCTCGGGGACGGGCTCAGGAGGGGAGGTGGCCTTGGGAAGTCGAGCTGCTGAGCTCTGGGGGTCTTGCGGACTCACAGGGGTTTCCAGAGGGGGCGAGGCCGGAGCAGCTGGCTCTGACGGAGCCGACGCTCCGGCTGGAGGAGCAGCAGCAGCCGGACCGCTGGCTCCGCTCGCTGGGACGGACACAGACCGGCAGATGGTGCTGGATGGACGTGAGCCCTGACGACAGTGGTTGGAGGGGAGCTGGGGCTGGAATCTGGGGCAAAGCAAATTACACTGTCATTTAAATAAGGGTTCGTACAAACAGGTGCGAGTCAAATTTAAGGACTTTCAAGTACTTGTTCAAGCACTCACTTTTATTTTCAAGGATGAAATTGTTTTCTACATAAACATCTGTTGCAAAGAAATTGCGCAGCTTCATAAATGGAGCAAAGATGCAACCAGAGTTTAATTTCTGTTTAATTACTGCTCAAAACAACAGCAGTTTGAGTGTTTTGCAGGCTCGTGAAACGTCCTGGTGCTGAATATTAACTGGTGCTTATCAAAGATTGATGCTCATACAGCAAATAACTACAGCCACTACCACTCTTTGCTTCCTAGTTTAAACCCTTTCTCTAATACATTTCATAAAATAATTTATCACTCTCTTCTCCTCACATTTATATTCATGTATTTTTCAAAAGACAAAGTTAAAAAATGTGATTTTAAGGTATTCCTGTACTTAGATTTCTGAGTGGAAAATTCAAGTACTTCAAGCACCTCAAGCCCCTTCTATGAACCCTCAGCAGAATAATCTCCGATGCATTTTGTGTAAAAATAACACAGTGCCATCTAAATCTCTGTTTTGGATGCCACCAACTTTCACATCACACAGCATATTTTTCCAGTCTAAATGGAAAACTACATTAAATTTTACACAACAATACACAGTACCAGGTACTTGGCTTGCTGACTTTGGGACGCCTCTCAGAGCGTCGTACTCCGCTCTGATCTCGGCTGCCAGAGTCGGCTGCTCACACGCGTCGAGTGCTTCGATGAACTGCTCCGGCCAGTTTTCTCTCCTCTTCAGACAGTCCAGGAGAGCCACCACGCTGTCACTGTTCCCACGAGTCTCTCTTTTTGCCTCGATGTTTTCCTAAAGTTTGATTTTGGAGGGGAAAAAAAAAACACATTAATTTATCAAAGGTACAGTTTCTTATTGTTAACTGTGCAAAAATGTTCTATTTGTTGTGAAAATGCATCGTTAAGTTTGGAGAAAAACATTAACTATAAATGCTAGACTACAGTTTTTATAAAAAAGTCAAGTACGACATCAAAGCAACCGCGTGCGATGAATATCCAAACAACTTCAGATCCATATTAGCACTGGGTGTCAAAGTAAACACTTTCTGATCATGACTAATACCAAATGTTAGTTCAGACGAAGTCTTGTTAACGTGTTACTGTTTGATAATATATTTAAATTCTCAAAAGGTCACATTTGTTTGTGTGTGTGTGTGTGTGTGTGTGTGTGTGTGTTCTCATCATTCTCTTATCCTCCCATTTCAAGTATTTTTCTCAAAGACCAAGTTAAAAAATGTCTGATTTTCAAGGTATTCCTGTACTTAAATTTTTGAGTGCCAAATTTGAGTGTTCAGATTATATAGTTCCTGACACACACACACACACACACACACACACACACACACACATATATATAATTTTTAAGAAGTTCAGTTGCAG
Organism: Plectropomus leopardus; assembly: GCF_008729295.1. Classification (NCBI taxonomy): domain Eukaryota; kingdom Metazoa; phylum Chordata; class Actinopteri; order Perciformes; family Serranidae; genus Plectropomus; species Plectropomus leopardus. Next base: position 1,589,683 of record NC_056476.1, on the reverse strand, counting down.
GTGTTTGTGTTAAGACATTTAACATTTGAGAGTTTGCAAATGTTTAAGCAGAGCTTTGGTACATTTTTGGTACTGAATTCGCACTAGTGTGGAAAAATTTGGATACTAAGACATAACAGAGACTTCCATGCATCTGTATGCAGTTTGCTGTATCCTCAGCCCGAATCCTCGCCCCCGATATCTGATGAAACTTACCCTGTCGTGAGGAGTCAAGCAAGGTAGATGGTACATGATTTCTCGCGCGTCCAGCTTTTTCACAAAGGTCGGCATGTTGCGCCGCATGTATCCATTGTACAGCTTGTCGCTGGCAAACGGCATCTGTAAAATCAATCAATCAATTCTAATTGTCACATGAAATCATGTTAGTGATGATGATAATATTTTAGTGAACACCTCATTTGGGGAAGCACCTCGGCCACATTCCTTATTTCTACCATTTTACTGCATGTGAGATGTGAAAGTATCCAAAAACTGCATTAAGGAAACTGCAGTGATCACAGAGACAGTTAGAGGATTTTTTTTTCCAATGGAAACCGAAAGTGAAAATACGATCAGACATCCTGCAGTTGTGGGGGAAAAGGAAACCATTTCTTCTTTGTTGCAATTTACAATCATCATTTCAAGAAAAAATATCTTAAAAACATCTCACAGCTACTACTTCAGTTTTAGTCTGTAAAAGTTTGACAAGTTGGCGAGAAAGAGAAGTGAAAACAGATTAATTATATGAATGTGGCACAGTAGCATGAGGAAATCATCAAGGACGTTTTAAACATCTGACTAAGCAGGTCGGGGAAAATTTAAAAGAGGATGCACACAAACAATAACGATAATAGAGACTTACAGCTGCCTGTAAATCATTTAAATATATCATGAAAAGTACTTTTCAAACCTTGCCCTGGAACTAGACGATCATTTCACTGCTGTGTGTTCATATGTTCATGTTTTTATCTTATGTTTATATTCTCTACAATTATTCTTTACTATATTATTATTATTCTATTACTATTTATAGGTAAAAGTACTGATTTCTAAGATTGTGAGGGCTTTGAAGGGGAAACTGAAAACAACAAAGAAACTAGAGACTAATACCTGCCTTCATTAGGAAAGCTGCATGCTAACATGCAGAACGTGAGACAAAAATCAGCCTGTAAATAACTAAAATAAATCATCCAAAAATACTTTTCAAGCCTTTTTGGGTGGTAAAACTACTGACTTTTAGGATTGAGGGGATTAAAAAAGGGTTGCACACAGACATCAAGGACAATAGAGACTAACAACTGCTTATAAACAGGTGAAAAATGTGGTGTGAAAATACCTGTCCGTGCTTTTTTCTGACTTAAAAGACTGGTAAGACTTAAAAAAGTGTGCGCACAAACAAGTACCATAAAGACTGATATCTGCCTGAAAATAATTGAAATATATCTTAAAAAAAAACACTTTACAAGCCTATTCTGGGTAAAATAACTGAGTTAAAAAGATTGGGAAACACAAACAGGGCATTTAAAAAAGAAATCTGCTGGTAAATCATTGAAATAAATCATTAAAAAACACTTTTTAAACCTTTTTGAGGGTAACAATACTGACTTAAAAGAATGTGAGGACTTTAAAAAAGGTTGCACAGAAACAACAAGGACATTAGATACAAATACCTGCTATAAATCATTGAAATAAATCATGCAAAAATACCTTTCAAGGTTTTTCGGGGGTTTAACTACCAAATTGTAACATTGAGAGGCCTTTAAAAGGCTGCACACAATAAAAAAGGACTACATAAATGCTGTAAAATTAAACTATCAAACGTGAATTAGCATTGAAATTAGCATTAGCTTACTTTATATTGATAAACACGGCACATGCTAACTAATGTGCTAAAACTAGCTAGCTAAAACTAACAGTTGGCACTCTATTTTTGACAAAAACGCTCAATGAAACGCCAACTGATAAAATATCACACTTAATCAAGATTAATAGATCTTAATGTGATGTAATCTGGTCTCACCTTTCGTGTTTTGGTGCCTGAGCGGCTCGTGTCTCCCTCTGTGAAGCTTTTCCTGCTCCCTCTGACCGTCTTCTTCACACACATCTGGGCAGACCCGTTCTCTGTTTCTATTGGACGACGGCGCCGTCAATCAAAGCGCAGACCAATAGGATTGAGGACGTGCTGTAAAGAAGGCGGGGCGTGTTTGAGCTCTATAAAAGTGCTGCTTGACCCCAAAACACCAGTTTAGCTGCTCTGTAATGGGAAGACAGGAGAGTTAGAGTTTGTTGTTACTGGTTTTAGATGACAAAATTTTTTAAAAATATTTTCAATATACTAAAAGCTAAGATTTTAAAAAAATTATTATCACATATTGGGATATGACAATGATTAGCAGCAACATTGTTTTTTATAAACTATTATTTTTTGTGAAGTGTCAGATACTCACACTCATAACGCTCTGCACACAAAATGTGCTTTTCAAAATCAGGCTATAAAAAAATATTATAAATGAATATGTTTTTCAGTCCCAGTCATAAATATCAAATATTCATCCATTTAACTTTCAATGCCAGGTTTTTGGTCATGATGCCACCATAATGTAACATTTAAAGAAAGAACCATTTTAATAATTTTTTAAAAAGAAATAAATAAATTGCAATATATGTTATTGCAATATTCATAATGCAAAACATTTTAAATCAACCTAATATTGTATCATAATTTAGGTATCATGATAATATCGTAAATATTCATTAATTTTCCGAATTTTACCTCGTTAATGCCAGGTTCTGGTCATGATGACCCTATAATTTAAGATTAAAAAAGAAATAATTTTAATGTTTTGCAACATTAATAATATTGCAAAACATTCAAAAACACCCTAATATTGTATCCCAATTTAGGTATGATGATAATATCCTTTAAATTGTCATGACGCCACTGTTTTTAGATGAAAGTAAAAACAAAAAAATAATCATTTTAATATACTACATGCTAATTAGATTTCCCCCCCCTTTTTTTGGATTATCACAGCCTGGGATATGTCAGTGATTTGCAGCAGCATCGATTGTTACAGTGCACCTGGTAGAAATAGCATTTATTTTCTTGATATTCCAAATTTGTTGAAATAAGATGTTCAGGGGGAAAATAGCAAAAATGACAATTTCAATGGCAAAAGCCAAGAATGACACCCAGAAATAATACAGTGCATTATTTTCTGCCTTGATGGCTGTGGGATCGAAAGTCTCACTTTCAGGTGTTTAGTTTAGGAGTTCAGGCTTTTTGACGGAAAAGTACGGCGGTGGAAATACTTTTAATATATTAAAGAACGGCACAACATGAACAGTCTCAGATATGAAGCTTTAATTTTCTCTGATCGGATCATATCCAGGATCATCTGCTGCCACAGTGCTACAATAACAGGCACTTACTGTTTGACAGTTTGTGTCCAAACATCATGAAACAGATTCTCCAACAGACAAAAATATCCTGAACTCAAGCAGCTCACACGTCAAACAAACCCAGAGCCCCAGCAGTCAGATCACACAGCACAGTTTCAAACATGGCACATTTAATGCGCCGACAGCAAAATCACTCAGCGGTCACAGCCTTTAAAATAAAAGCAGAGTTTGTAGCCCCAAAATTTAGGGATAAAGGTAACGGTGTCACCTAGTGGTGACTGAAAATCAACAGAAAAATCTGTTAAATCATTTTAAAACAAAGCAAAGCTGCAAAATAAAAATCAAACACAATCTGCAAACAGATCAGATCATCACAGATAATCCCTGACAAAACCTGCTTACTGAGGAAAGTCTGATGCACATGAATTATTACTAGACTGCAGTAGTTTAAAGTAATTTGATGCTTCCTGTGTATTTGTACAACAGTGGCGGGCCATCAAGGTGCAAACATTTCCAAACATCAACAGAATCCAATTTTTTTTTTTTTGAAGCAAAAACTTCACAAGAACCAAAACCAGCCCAAACAGAGGTGACTAAAAGCAGTTTGGCACCAACCACTGTGTAACCGTCAAAGGAAACAACGCATGCTCGGCGTTTTTCTTTTCCTACATGTTGAAATTTCCCACCCTGCCAACGAATTTGTCCTTGTCAATGTTCTTGTGCTCGGGGACGTGTCTGAAGGTGCAGTCTCCCCTCATGCAGCCCGTCGTCCTCCAGAAAAAGCACTCCTTCTTGTACGGGCTGAAACAACGAGACAAAAGGTTCAGTTCTAGCAATACGTCCGACTTCTCTTAAAGCGCCAAAAAAATAAAATGAATAAAAATCTTAACATAACGCCTGCCTCCGCAAACCAGTCGAGCTGTTTAACCCTTTGAAACCTGAGAAAAGTGGCCCAGTTTCTTTAAAGAACACAACTGTTCAAGAAATGACTCGCACACCCCAAACATAAAATAATTTTAAATATATAATTTTAATAATTAGAAAAGTAGTTTTCTAGGCATTTCCCACGTGGCTGCGTTCTGCTCATGGCCGTCACTGGTGCGGCAGCATACGGTCGTGTTCACACTGAAGGCGATGCGAACGTCTTGTGCAGCGAGTTTTCACATAAAGTCAATGCAAAGAAACGAATAGATGCAAATTCACGTGCTGGACGCAAAAATGAGAAATTGGCATTTTCGATAAATGCAAACTTCACATCTGAAATTTTTCCGTTTGAATAAGAATTTGGCATGACGCCGTGTTGAGACAGCCAATCAGCATTAAGACCTAGTTAAGATTCTCCTACTGAGATCCACGATTGACGGACAAACAGTGTCTCTGTCTGTGGACACACAAAGCTTCAGTCAGCATCAGGGCTGTAACAGAGACACAACACATGAGGACCCGAGGGGCCCGGAGAAAATAAGTTACAAGGTGAGGTCTGAAAATACACCGGTGTGTGTGCGAGCTGTTTTTGTTGAGCTGCTTCTCAGAAAAACGTTTTATTGTGGAAAGTAAACGATGGAGGGCTTGTAATGTGCTGCTGACAGCTGTGTTTTAAAGCTGTAAAACAATATAAGAGCGACAGTAATCTAGATTTACACTACACGAAGATTAGTCAAATCTAAACTTGAAAACAGTGAAACAGAGATTTCATGAAATTAAAAGGAGAATAACAACACGCTCTTACCTGAGGCGTGGCAAAGGCTCAGTGGCGGCCGCCCTGGGTAAACCGAGTCCAGCCAGGAATCTATTGGGATATCGCACCGAGAGCGGCGCGCCCTCCACCACCATCCCCTAAAAAGGAAACATAGATTTATAATTATAATAATAATCACAACTTAATTTATACAGCACCTTTAAAAACAGCATTTACAAAGCAGAGGCTGTGAACCGCAGAGACAACGACAATAAAAGCCAAACAATGATGTCGAACGACGGCCAGACGAGAATTAAGGTAGAATTAAATAAGAGATGAGAGGCAGAAACATTTTAGGAAAATACAACAGTAAAATAGAGGCAGTAATAATAATAATAATAATAATAATAATCAGGATCAAGACAGAATAAAAAGGTAAGTTAAAGAAAAATGTAACATGTTTGGCCCAACAGAGCTGCCCTGCAGAGTCACACAGCTCAGAGAAGAAAATTAAACAAAGATTTACAGAGAAACGTCTGATCAGACTCTGTGAAAGCCGATTTTTGAGATGGAAAAATAACATGGATGGTGGGGAAAAAAAGGGGAGGCATTATTTTACAGATACAGGGACGTGAAGGATCGATTTTTTAAAATATAGAAATTACTGCAAAATATTACAAATGCAAATGAAACTTTTAGTAGCCTAAAAAAATAAAATCAGATGCTTTTTAAGTCCACTAGATCCATTTTTACTTTTGTAAATAAACATTTTTAGAAAGCTTCAACTTTAAGTCAATGTTGGCTGTAATAAGCATTTAGCTGCTGACAGTGGACGGCCTCTAAAAACGTATCACAAAGATATTTTTTGGCTATTTCAACAGCTGTAAGAGGCTCAAGTCCAACTCATCAGCTCTATGCCGAACCAAATAATACGTAAAAATACTGCAGAGTAAACGTACGTTGATGCACTGGATGGCTCGGTCGCAGTCCTCCTTCCTGGTGTAGTTGATGAAGGCACACTGGTGTTCCAGCAGCATCTTGATGCTGTAAACCGTCCCCGCTCTGACAGAGACAGAGAGGACGCACAACATGAGTGGACATCTTTAACACGATCCCTGCGGGGACGCTTGATTCGCAGCTCAGAGTCAATAATCAGGAAAACACTCAACACATCGACTCAGCAGCAATAAAAACTTTTTTTTTAAAAAACTCAGTAGCAAAATAAGTCATAAAAAACATGTAGTACAAGTTATATAAAAGAAATAGTGTAATATATAATGAAATGAATAGTAACATTAAAAAAACATTAAAGTATAGTAAGCTATAAAAAAGTTATACTAAGTATGTTATACAAAGTCATGAAAATATCAAAGAAAAGTCATATTCTAATAATTCATAAAAGAAATCATGAATCTGATAAAGTAAAAGGCACAGGACAGTATGTCATGAAAAAGTATATTGTATCAAAAAAGACCATAAAAATGTCATTAAAAAGTCATTTTGTATAAAAAAAAACATAAAAATGTTAAGAACACAGGATCAATATTTCAGTATTTATATTGTGATTTTTAAAAAATAAAAAATAATTAATGGAATCTGGCCATATTATCCGGCTTCCTAGAAGACAACAAAAACCTCCAAAATGAACAGTTCTCCTTTAAAATGGGAAAATTAAAAGACTGCAGCCTCTTGCACACAGGCTAGTTCTCCTAAACTGCAAAAACAAAAAATGTGGACGACAATGAATCTGAACTTTGAATCTCCGACTGTCATTTGCAGGTGACAGTTATTGTCATTATTGTGGGGAAAATTGCATTTATTCATTTTGAAGCAAGTTGAACCTAGCTTTTCTTTTTCTTTTTGTTTGTCTTTAATCCTGTCATGTTTTTTATCCTTTTTGTTTTTTTTGTTTCTAACAAAAATATTATTTGCATTGAACTAAAAACCAATAAACACATTAAGAAATATCTATACTTAATGGGAGCTCAATTAAATG
>NC_056476.1:1562418-1582128 GCF_008729295.1 Plectropomus leopardus | reverse complement strand
AGCTGTAGCTATTTGCATTCACCGTTATATTTTTTTTAAAAGAAAGGAGATGTAGTATTCTAAACATTGCTATGGTAACCGCTGTGTGTTTGAATGACGTAAGCAAGGTGCGCCAGAGCGACAGAGGTAATAGCACGAATGGTGAATAAAGTTGGAGACCGACGCATATTGTTGTGTTTATTTAGACTAATAATAGTCAATATCACAGGAACAATACATTGGCGACTTGCACAAATGCTACTATAGCAAGAGTTTAATTTGTTTGTTGACATTTTTTCTCTTACCACTACAGCAGCGTAGAGTGATGACGAATGCCGAGGATGTTTTGTTCTTGTGTATTGACATTGATGGACGTAGGTCTTAGCCTGCAATTCAGTAGGTGTTCTCGTCGTACAGTCTACATCAAACATGATGTCACACCCAAGTTTATCAGATCCATGTCACACAGTGTAGCTGCACTACACGTATAAGATTGCTAAAATCTCACAGTCTGCAAGAGGCTAAGGACACAGTCTGGTTTAGTTTGAGAGCAGAGGCTTGATGTGGTGCTCCAGCTGTGGACTGAGTTCACTTCATACCCAGACCTGGGCTGATAACAACAACTGGTGCTGTAGCTGGTTTACTCTGAATGAGCGAAGAAGAGAGACAGCTGCTGCAGATAGACGTGTAGGTTATATAGGTAGTGGTATAGGTTGGGCTTTGGTTGATTGGATTTAGGGTTTTGGGTCTGGAGGTATGTATACATTTATGTGTTTGCCGGCTGGGGCCTGGCTTGGCTTTTGGGAGTGAGTATTGGCTTCTTTTTTTTGACAGGGCCTGTCCGTTGACTAGGGATCCTTTTCTCATTAAGCCCCCTCTCCCTAATCTTTTCTACCGTTTGAAACCCAGTCCACACCTCTCTCCCATCCAGGAAGAAAAAAAAATGCTGTTTGTCAGAAGATGCACTCTATCTCTCTCTCTTTGCCTTTACTCTGTCGCTCCCTTCTTTCTCCTCCACCTCTCCAGCTCCACCTTACCCTCTCCCTACTTCTCCCCCTCTCTTCTCTTTATCAATGAATATACCACTCTTGACACTAAAGACTTAACATCAAATGAGCTTGGAAATCCATTTTCACACTTTTGGCTGCCCATTCCACAGCTTTTTTTTTCTATTTCAGAGGATTGGAAAAGGAGCGAGGCTCACAGACACAGAGTTGCCTTTGTTCGTCTGCCCTCTGGCCCTCGGTGCCCGGGTGGCCGGTACCATCGGGAGACGGCTAGAGGAGATCAAACGGGTATGCCGGTACCTGGCCCCTGAAGATGCCCCCTGGCACTCGCAATTAAATCAGCCAGCTCGCAAAAAATGTCCTGGTACCGTCAATCAAAATAATTTACCCGGGCTCGGTGGCTTTCTTAAAGGCGCACCGCTGCTTTTCTGACGGGGCCTGTCCACTTAATTTCAAAGCTCTTTATTCAAATCAGGGCCGAGGAGGAAGTAGCGGCAAGCACCGCAACCGGGATTCTTATCCTCTAGCCTGCAGTTGTCTTCAAAAATAATGTGAAGGAGAGGGAGGGTGGGGGGAGATAGAGGAGAGAGAAAAGAGGCACCCGGTGAGGCAGCGTGTCATTTGAATAAAACGCTGGACACTTTCAATCTCCCAGAACATAAGAGGGAAGGTTTTAATGCATGGGGTGCAAGGAAGCACACACAGTGCCCCTGGTCGCCTTGGTAGAGAGCAGTTAAAAAGACGTGCATCGAAGTCAGATGGAGGTTAAACTCAAAAGTTGTGCTGGCCAAGGAAGTGGGCTGAATTCAAAAACAACAGCCTCACTACACTTTGTGTTTGTGTGAGCGTGTGTGTGTGTGTGTGTGTGTGTGTGTGTGTGTCAGTATGTGTTTTTCAGGTTGGGTTTGTCTTATTCACCTCATATCATATTCACTGTCTGTTTACTACATTATGCAAAATAACATATGTGGAACTGAGCAAACATCACTCAGTATATCTCCATGCACAGATAAGTGGCTCTATGGTTAAAGATACATTAGGTAATTTAACTGGACTCCTGTCCTTGCCCCAGTTTACGAGCACTGGTGGAGAATTCATTTATTGACTGAGAAAAACATTCATTTTACTCCACTGAACAGTGGAGCCGCTGTTCTACCGCCGTTCTATTGCTGCCTCTATCAGCTGTTGTGGAAGGTACAGAGGAGCCAAGATTCAAATTTAGTGAACACTTAAACTGATATTGATTTTTTCAGGTGGCTAAAATATGTTTTGCTGCAGCCCTGTCCACAGCAGGACATCACTTAGCTTCCGTGCTGGTGTTGTATTGATGAATTTTTTTTTCCTGTCCACATGTGTTTACCCCTACCTAAACCTGACCCAAACCCTCAAAGGAACTGTACTTTATTAATCAGAGGAGGTGTGACTTTTACATTTAAAATAAATACAAAACACTACCATTTAAAGTGAGGCCAAAATTAAAAACTCAAGTCCCTCTCAGTGATTTTTGGTTGTTCTTGTTTTTGTTGTTATTTTTTTTATGCCTTACCCATTTTGCAAAACCCAATTCCCCCCTCAATGATAACAAACAGTCCCTATGCCTAATCAATGAGGGAGTTGCTTCAACACAATCAAAGATGTTAGCAAAGCAACACAGTTCATAAAGTATGCACAAAACACCCTCTATCTTGTTTTGTTTCTTCCATTCTCCTTCTTTTTCTTTTTCCTGGCTTTCTTCTATGAATTTATGCTGTCTGACATCCAGGCTAGTCCAGGTCTAGTTGAGGCATATACAGTACATGAAAGAGAAATTCGATTTAGTCTGATTTCATTCAATACATGTTTACATGTATTTTAAAAGTCCAGTTTTAGTTGGACTATCACAGTAATTCACCTCTTTCTAACATGATGATGTAAACGCACTACGCGAGTATGACAACATGTGTCTATGCAAATGAGTTTCCCCAGCCCCCATCCTCGCCTGTGAGGAGTTTGTGGACCTAAATCAAGGCTGTGTTGATTTACCAGTGATGGCCAACAAACATCTCACAAAGGTATTGTACCCTGGAAATCAAATTTGGCCTCTCTCCATTCATATTATTTGCAATAAGTGACAGCATCTCAGCATTCAGCAGCTCTCCTGCAGCCCTCTTTGTTCTACGGAAGGACTCTGGCCATTGTTCTATTATAGTGTGTCCTCAAGGCATAAATCATAAGACGTCATCTGCCCATGCAGATGCTTTCTCTGAGAATCTTAGAAACAGCAGGGTGCATCTTAAAGGCTTTTGTGTCGACCTGACAGACAGCAAGGTATTGTTACCTGATTTAGACAAAGGTGGGTTTTCATGTTTTCTGTATATTGTGTTTTTTTTCCTTCCATCCTCTGACTGCTGGAGAGCATGGAAGCTCATTGCTGGGTTGGGTGTGCTGGAAAGTGAGGGGGAAAACAGATCTCATGTTATTCGGAGATGCCTGCCGAGTCAACATAAGCATGCCTTGTCGTCACCTCGCTTTGCATGTAAAGCCCTTGAACAGTGTGTTTTATAATGCGCCTCAAGTCTGCAAGACAAGTTTTCTAGTGACCTCTCATCGTGTCCTCACAGCCAGTGGAGAGGAGAAGGGAGTGGCAGTAATTGATGGGAACATTCCAGGCTTGTGGGCAAATACCCCTGGGGGAAAACTTGAAATAATGACCAAAATATTTTTTGACATGTTAATTAAATGTCAAACCACAATGGTGAATGTGCTACAGATAGTATACTTTCAAAGCAAGGTAGAGTAATCAGATTCTTTTGCAGATCCTTTTCTTACTGTGAGTGCTCTCTGTTTTTTGTTTTTTTTTTCTTCCGAGGAAATAACAGTGCAGCCAAGCCTGCATTTTTCTTCTCCCTGCGAGTAACTAAAGAAAGAGAGATTCATCACTGACATGGAAAACAATGAAATCTGTGGCTCAGAGACTATTTTTATCTAAATATACACTTAAATACATTTAACTGACCAGGAGGGGAGTATGCAGTGGCTTCCAATAAACCAAGATAAAGTACTGCAATGGTACTTTGATTCGAGCGTCTTGGAACTGAAAGCAAAATGGACTCTTCTATAAATCATGATAACGCTGTGACTGCAGGGAGAAAAAAGAAGGGGCGGTTATGCGAATGCAATAAGAGATAAAAAGTAGGGCATTAAAGAAGTGAACTTCATTGTCATGTTATGGGAAAAAAAACAAACTCTCAAGGCTAGAGCTGTTTGCATACATTGGCAAGAGATTGGTATGTAAATGGGATGGTGCCAACAGCTTGTCAAAGCTGAGTTATGAACATCAGAGAGGTGCTACTCATGAAACCGGGCCGGGCACTAAGCGAGCACCCGGGGGCACCCCTTAGCACACACATCAGAGCCGCTGGATATGGTGGTGAGACAGAGAACCTGTCCGTGGTCAAATAAAAGCCATCAATGTCAGCCTGGCTGTGCTGTTACAGCTGGCTGTGATTGAGTGTGTGGCCAGTAATTATACATGTGTAGGCATTTCTCCAGAAGTTGGACTGCCTCAGAAATTTTCCACCTTTGAATTTACAAGGAAGTCATCTGTGATTGGACATAAACTCCACTTTGTAACTGTACTGTGTAATCGTTGACACATAAGTCAGGTGTAAAAAGCCCTCCTACTTGGGTCAAGTCAGTTGGTTAACCCCTTTGCAACCTGAGACAAATCAGGCCAATTGGCATGATTTCGTAAAAAAAAAAAAAAGAAAACATAGGAGGAAAGCAATTGGCAATGAAAAATTAAATGCCCCCCACATGAGCCAGAAATTAGTAAAACGTGAAACAAAAAAAAGAAAGTTCAAAAATTAAAATACAATAACAGAGAAATGACTTGTAAAATGTTCTGAAAATTAAATAATTATGAAAGCCATCTGAAAGCAGCACAAGAATGTTGCTCCAGATTTCAAAGGGTTACACAGCTGGCTAGGAGTTGAAGCAACCACACAATTAACAAGAGAGCCTTTTTATCCATGCATACCAGTGAACCTGCACTGAGGTTGCATTAACACTATCTTTCCCCCTGAAGGAGTGAAACTCAATACGTGATGGTATGAACAATATGAATGAAGACAGACAAGAGCCTGTTGCATCAGTCAGACTTGTGTGAAAGTCTGAATCATGTCTCCACGTGTTCAACGTTTTCTTTTTTGCACAACTATTAGATTTCCACATTAATGCAATGGAAAGGTAGCCTTGTAAGACCATCCTGAAGATGTGAGCTCAACATTTTGTTTTACTCCACGTATCAGTATGGACTCTCATCCACCCCAAACACTTTCCAGAAATTGCAATCCAGTAACAACCAATCAGAGATCTGCATCCTAGTTGGCAGGGTAAGCAGCCAATTAGAGACAGTGATGATGTAAAACAAGCAGAACACCAATGGCGGCTCCCACAGCAACAAGCACTAAGTCTAACATTAGCAGAGTAAACACAGCAATAAGTAAAGTTAATGCAGAATGCAGTCGATAACAACAATCAAACACCACAAGAGGATGCACTCACTGAGTTTCTAATAGGAAAATACATTTTGAACATTGATTTATCAGCTGGCTCTGTCAGACCATTATTTAATAACTTTAGATTTTTCGTTACTCAATTATGCGCCTATCAGCAAGAGTTATTATAGTAGATGTCTGTCCGATTGTGCAGTAGCTAAATTTAAGGAATTGATTCCTTCTGCATTGACCTAATTGCCATGTCTCAATATCACTGAGAACGCTTTTACTAATGTAAGTCATTCTCAAATTGATTGTCTTGTTGATAGTGCCACTGGCTCACTACGATCAGCCGTTGACTCCATTGCACCTTTTATAAGAGGAAAATAATGACACTAAAAAAAATAGCTCCATGGTTTAACCCCCAGACCTGCAAACTAAAACAAACATTGCGAAATTTGAAAGAAATTGGCATTCAACCAACCTGGAAGAGTCCCCGTTTAGTCTGGCAGGACAGTCTTAAACGTATAGAAAGGCCCACCACCATGCCAGAGCGAACTATTACTCATCGTCAATTGAGGAAAATAAAAAGAATCGCATGTTTATTTTCAACACTGTAGCCAGGCTGACTCAGAGTCACAGCTCTATAGAGCCTTGTATTCCTTTGGCCTTCAGTAGTGATGACTTTATGAGTTTCTTCAATCAGAAAATTACAACTATTAGAGATAAAGTCCATCACCTCTTACCCTCAACTGACCTGATCTCAGACACAAGTAATTTGGATATGGCAGTAGGGCCTGAAGTTTATTTAGACTGTTTTTCCCCCATTGACCTTCACCGACTCTCTACATTGATTTCCACACCCAAGCCATCAACATTCCTGTTAGACCCCATCCCAATTAGTCTACTTAAGGAAGTTTACCCTAAATTGACAACTCTTTGTTAGATAAATCAATGTGTCTCTATTAACAGGCTATGTACCATAGTCCTTTAAAGTAGCTGTCATTAAACCTCTTCTAAAGAAGCCCACTCTCGATCCAGAGGTTTTAGCAAACTATAGGCCGATATCTAATCTCTCCTTTATTTCTAAAATCCTTGAGAAAGTAGTTGCTATTCAGCTTTGTGACTTTCTCCAAGATAACAGTTTATTCAAGGATTTTCAGTCAGGATTCAGAGTTTATCATAGTGCAGAGATGGCGTGAGTAAAAATTACTAATGCCTCTGATAGAGGACTGGTCTCCTATTAGATCTCAGTGCCGCATTTTACACCATTGACAATCAAATCTTACTGAATAGACTGGAACACTTACTTGGATCGGCACTAAGCTGATTTATATCATACTTATCAGATCATTTCCAGTATGTTCATATTAATGATCAATCCTCCATGCATACTAAGGTCTGCTTTGGAGAACCGCAAGGTTCTGTGCTTGGACCAATCCTTTTCACTTCATATGCTTCTCCTAGGCAACATAACTCTGTAAATTTCCATTGTTATGCAGATGACACGCAACTATGTTTATCTATGAAGCCAGATGAAACTGATCAGTTATCTAGACTACAAGCATGCCTTCAGGACATAAAAGCCTGGATGAGGCACAATTTCCTGATGTTAAATTCAGACAAAACTGAAATTATTGTACTTGGCCCCAAACACCTCAGAAACTCTTTTTCTAAGGATATAATTTCTTCAGATGGCATTGCCTTGGCCTCTTGCACAACTGTAAGGAACCTCGGAGTTATATTCAATGAAGATCTTTCTTTTATCCTGTCTCAAACAGACGCCAAAAACTTGCATGTGCATGCATTTGTTACTTCTAGGCTGGATTACTGTAAGTCCCTATTATCTGGTTGCCCCCAAAAGTCCCTGAAGTCTCTCTAACTGGTGCAGAACACTGCTGCACATGTGCTAAAGGGATCATATTTCTCCTGTTTTAGCTTCTTTGCACTGGCTCCCTGTAAAATCCAGAATTGAATTTAAAACCCTCCTCTTTACCTACAAAGCTCTGAATGGACAGGCACTGCACTCTGAAAACGCAGAGCACTGTGCTTTGAAAATGCTGGGTTACTTGTGGTTCCCAAAGTCTGCAAAGGATGGCAGTCAGAGCCTTCAGTTACCATACTCCTCTTTTACGGAGCCATCTTCCAGGTTTGGTCCGGGAGGCAGACACCATCTCCACTTTTAAGGGTAGACTTAAGACCTTCCTCTTTGATAAAGCCTATAATTAGAGCTGGCTCAGGTTGCATGGACCAGCCCCTAGTTAGGCCGACATAGGTTTAGTCTGCTGGGGGACTTTCTAGGATACACTAATCCCTTTTTCCTTCTCTTGCTCACTCCATCTGCAAATGCTCTTGTCTTTTTACCGCATTACATTAACTCAGTTACCTCTCCGGAGCATTCGTGCTCCCTTGTTTAATTTTTTCACGGATCTTGGCTGCAATCTTTGGTGCGCCTGGATCGTGGTGATGGCTGTGCTGATGCTGTGACCCTGCATTTGGCTGTGCGTGGGCTGTGGCTGCACTGATGCTGTACCTCCAGCTCGCCTTGATCTTGGTCTTGGTTGTGCTATCATCGCATGCTATCATCGAGTGCATTTAGTAATTTCACGTCTATCACTATTACATGATTAGCTATTGTTACCATTGTTGCTGTGCTTCTCTCTCTCTCTCTCTCTCTCTCTCGTGCCCTCTCTCTTTATCTCTCTGTCTTTCTCTTTCCTCTTTGTCATTACTGTAATTTAATTGTTAGTTACAACATCTATTGCACGTCTGTCCATCCTGGAAGAGGGATCCCTCCTCCTTCCTGAGGTTTCAACCATTTTTTCCCCCCCATTACAGGGTTTTTTTGGGGGAGTTTTTACTTAAATGATGTGAGGTTGTAAGGCCAGAGGGATGTTGTATGCTGTAAAGCCCTCTGAGGCAAACTGTGTTTTGTGATAATGGGCTTTATAAATAAAATTTAATTTAATTTAATTCATTGTTATTTGGCCAGTGATTGGCTAATGGAGATGCAGATATAAGAGGCCTCAAAGCTGGAGATCATGAACATACCGATCGGTGTTCACAAGGTTTTGGACAGACAACAAGGATGCTGCCAGCTGGTATTCAGCAGTCCAGAGAAATGGTGAAATAACATCATACTGGCATCACTAGAGTCTTGCAAAAACCTCATGGGGATTACTGTCGATGTCACAGCCCCTGTCTCTCATTCCCCTCCCGCCCAACTCTGCTCACCTGCCTCACAGCTGCAGCTCATTACAATCAGCCCTGCATATAAGCCTCTCCAGCACTCTCACTCATTGTCAGATTGTTCTTCAGCGTCATGCGAGACTTTCCAGCATTCATCTCCTGTCTGATCTCCCGGTGCCGACTCTGCCTGTTCCCGACCTGCTCTCCTCGTCTGCCTCCCGGTAAACTCACCTGCCTTCTGTCCCTGACCTCGTGCTCTGCCTCAGCGTTTCTGGTATCTGACTGCTCTGCTGGTAATGACTCCTCTGCCTGGCTTTGTCTATCCTCCTGCCTGCTCCCCATCGGTGCCTCTGCCTTCGCGGACTGCTCATCTGGCTACAACCCCCCCGCCTGCCTCCGACCACTCCTCTGCTCTCTCCCCGTCGGCACCTCCGCACGAATAGCCGGCTCTTCGGGCCACGGAGCTTCCTCCTTGTCGTCATCGGCTGAAGTAAGCTACGTCTCTTCCCCTCATCTGAGCCCCAGAGACTGTGTGAGGGCTTTCAGACCGAAGAACGAACTTTATTCTGTTTATTCTATCTGCTCCATACCTTGTTTGCTGTGGTGAAAATAAAGGTCATTACCAACTGTTCCTGAGTGCCAGTGTACTGCATTTGGGTCCAAACCACACCCGTTTCAGTCGATGAGGTACACGTCACATACAAATGGTAAATATAAATACATATTTTTAAAGATCTACCATTACTGTCTAATGTTACAATGTATTTGTGTAGTAGAGGTTAGTACTAATGTCAGGATTGAGTACTCCCACCCACTGAAAGTGTTTGAGGTGGAGTCCTGGAGTTTGAGGAGTCCAGACTGATTAACTCGTTCTCATTCCAAGTAGTCACATGTTACAGCTTTGCAGTGGACTTCTGTGTCTACATATTATGCTCTAGGTATCCTTCTGCATCTGCTGTTTACATTCTGGGATGCTGCTTCCTTGATGTCAACACAAGCACATGGTGGGATGATGCTGCATGTGGTTATGTTTAGGCAACAAAAGCACATGGCAACCAATGCCGGGATGTCAACAAATGCACATGCACTGATTGTTAGGATTAGGAAGGAGGCACATGGTAAGGTGTGGGAAAAAAAACATCACATTCGGTTGGTAAGCAAACACTGGACTACCGCATGAAAGTCTGGGGTTTATTAGACTCACGTACTCACTTCAAGGTGAGCTCTTATATTTTATTTCTTATATTTCACCTTTACCAGCAGAGCGGTGGTATTTTTTATGAGTTCAGAATGCAAATGGTCGAAACTTATATTGAGAACAGTATCATCAAGATGGTCTTACCAAAGCCTATGAAACTGAAAGTTAAGTCTAGGCTTGGCTCCACTACAATTCATGATTTTAGCACATTAATCGCTAAAAGGTAACTAACGCTAAACTAACCTGAGGATCTAGTTTAGAGATATGCCCCACCCAAACTGCATATTGGTTGAAGTAAGGACACACATTGGGCCCCAAGTGCTGGAAATAAAATGCTTACAAACAGCAGACCCTCACGCTGTGATTTATAAGGTGTTGTTCCCCTTAAAAAGCATTTCCTTGAGGCTGCGGGCAGGGTATTCGAGATACGGAGATGTGATGGTGAGTCCGTATCTCTCTGTTCTACCATAGCTTTCAAAGGTCGGCAGGGGACAGCGAGTTGTGCGTGAGTGTATGGGGGGTGTATCCTTCTGAGCTGAAGCCCACTGTGCCTTGATGCCTCAGAAAGGCCAGGGTTGCTGAAGCGTGCTACTAATTAACGGCAAGCCAAAACACTGGTGTGTGGCCGTTAGCACAGAGAGAAATCAAATCTCTCCAGATATGTTTGATTCATTTCTTCTTACAAGGGCTCAATCAAACATATTTAAGACACCTTGCTGAGCCAGTCATACTTCAATCTATCGCGGCAGTGTGGATCTACAGTGTTAATAGCATTTGGGGTGTAATCACGTGTACACATATTTTAGTCTCCCCTCAATCGGTGGGATGGAGTTGTAGCAGCTAATGTATTCACAGTCAGACCAACTGCCGCGCCACACAAAGGGGGAAAAGAGCTGGACTTGCTTGAGTAACTGTAATAATTGGAAAATGATTTTGATAGCCTGAAACAATCTAATATATTACAGAATTTTAATAAAATAATATCAAATCAAATTAACTGCTATTCCATAATGAATTAGGTAACAAGTTAGGTAGATATTAATCGCTATCCCCACCCTTAGGCCAGAGCAGACTGGGAGAGGATGATGAGGGAGGGATGTGATCAGAGATGATGGGAAAGAGGGATGGAAGGATGGAAGGGAGGCGGAATAGGGTTTATTAACTTGGCTCTTGCGGCTTGTTAGAACTCAGTAAGGAAGGTAGCAACTAAACTCTTCCTGGAGGTCTAGTCTTTTTTGTCTCCTCCTCCCTCCACAGTTTCATTTGCCATAATTCCATAAGCATTGTTGCAGCAGAGGGTGTAACTCTGCGACAAAGGCATACAACCTGAGCCCACCTACATCCTCCTAAATAAGACTTGATTGGCTGGTAGAAACAAGCCCCCCTAAATCGACCTGTAATTAGGCTGGCGTGCCATGACTTCATCCACGGCTGCTCTTACTCAATGTGGCTCCCCTTACTGGCATCTCTCTGGATGCCTATGGGGGCCTTGCAGGGCTGCGTGGTTTTTAATCAAGTCCAGGTCTGAGTCCTTTGAAATCATAATCAGATGCCTGGCTGGCTGGGACGTGCCAGATATTTAATGTATCAGGCCCGTGCCAGCTCTCCCTTCAGCACGGCAAGTCTCCCCTTAATTCCATCACGCCAATCAATTACTGCGCTCATAGACTGTGGGCCAGTGAAATAACCAGTTGCAGCACTCTCCGCGCGAGCTTAATGCCGTCTGCTCTGATATTATGGCTCGCTGCAGTGTTTTCACAGACCTAACCACATGACTTTTTGAAGAAATTACCTAAAGACTTTAAAGAGAGAGGGATGGTGAACTCTTTGCCCCTCTTGCATTGCTATGTCTGCGGGGATTAAAGAAGAAAGATAACCAAAAGGACGGCATTGCTGATGACGTTCTGCGGAGTGGCACAAGGCTGACGAACCCTTATCCTGAGCTACTGTAGCACTAATAGATGAGGCTTAACCTAGTCCAGAGGATCCAAGGGTTTTGTCAATTTAGGATCACTTTACCAGGATTTCAGCGGTGTGGCAGCATGGATTATCATTTGCGGCCCGCGGCACGACGGGGGTATCTGCCCCCGAACCCGTGATAATGGGGTCTGCTCTCCCAAAGGAGATAAGACGAGCTACTTATCGAAGACATTGCAGGTGTTCGCAAAGTCAATTGCGGGTGAAAGGCGAGCAACTAGCGGGGATTTCAGCGTTGTGTGAGACCCACTCCCGTTGAGTCCTTCGCTGACAAGATTAAACAAGCCCGCAATGAAGAGTGGCGGTATCACACGTCACCAAGAAGCAGAATTTAAGCATGTCGTCAAACTTACCAAGGAGAGGAAAGCCCAGCAAGTTTTCCCTGAGAGCTGGGAGGAGGTGTGGAAGCCGATGTGTTTGTTTAACCTGATATGTCTGTGAAGAAATCCTTCCTTTAACCACTCTTCAAAAAAGATCTGGGGAGCTATGAAAGATGCATCACCCTGACACCTACAAACACCAGCCTCCACTCCCCGCCTGAGGAGAGACGCAAGAGAAATACAAAACAAGCCACTTTTTTATTTTTAATTACTAATTATTTCAGGGAGGCTTTAATGGCTTTATTTTCGCTGTCACAGTCATCGGAGAGAGAGAGAGCGATGGAAAGAGAGGAAGAGAGGGAGGCAGGATTAGGTTTCTCCTGGGGAAAGCAGGGAGGAGGGAGGACAGCTCGTTCCTGATCCAGGGGGTTTTCAGGCCAGGGGGGTGACAGCTGCACTGTCTTTAGCCTGGATTTGAATTTGAATTCTATCTAACGATGCAGCGCCGGCGAGGACTTGGCAGGGCAGTCTGCTAATCTCCCAGACACAAATGCCTGGGCTTTTCTTGTGTGCCCTCGCCGAGATTTGAGTAATTAAAGTTAAATTGAAGGGAATAAAAAATATCCTTCTTGTACCCGGGCTGTCTTGCTAATGCCAAGTGTGAATAGTCAGGTTTGTCCTCAGAACTATAATCCCCAACGCTATTTCTCTTCTCTCTTTCTCTCTCCTTTTCTCCTCTCTCTCTTAAAAGCTGAGGTGCTGCCAAGTTTTTGCAAGCTCTAAAGACAGTGATAAGGCGAGGGCGAGGGCCGCAGCCTTTCATCTTGCAAGCATCTTTGAGGAAAAGGGGAAGAAAAGAGGTGACGGAGGCAGGGAGGGGTGAGTCTGAAAGGAAAAGTGAAAATGGCCAGCTGTTGGAGAGCGTCCATCATGTTGGAGGAATTGGCTTGAGAAGTCTGGACTTGTCGGAGTTAAGAGAGTTAAGCAGCGAGACAGGCCTCCCTGGCAGCTGGTTAACCCTTCGCTTCTCCCCACAGAGGTTCCTCGAGCTGGCTTTGTGGACTTCAAAGGGTCCTTGAAAGTGTTCCAGGGGTCCTTGAGGGTGGTTCCACTGAGTCCTTGATTAAAATTAGCACTAGTTTAATTTGACTGTATAATCATTCTATAGAAATAATCCTCATCAGAGAATTAAAAGCAGACAATTCTACAATTAAATACCAAATCAGCAACAATGAATCTTCCCAAATGGGACTAAATCTTATTAACTGGCTTTGTGTTTGAAACTGGGTTCTTCGTAAACCTCTGAACTAACTTTACACAGGTTTCTGAATGCACAGTCTTCTGTAATAACTGACTTCAGCAGTTGAGCTGCTTTGGTTTCGCTGCCTGAATACTGCATTTATCACCCTCATAGAGCTGGGTTCTCTATCTGACCACCAGTGAAAGATGAGCGATAAAACCATTTCTTCAGCATGACCACAATCAGACTGTCACTCTCATTTTGGGATGAAGAGCATCACTTTACCTGCCCCAAGTCCACCAGTGATTACAGATGTTCTCAATCTCTGTGGGGGTCCCTATAAAGCAGGTATACACACTTTTGCTTGACGGCCACTTTTACAAAATGACAGTGGCCCGTCCCAGCAGCCCCTCATGTTTCCAGGACTTTGGCACCTTATGTAAGTGCAAAAGAAATTCCCAGTGTGAATCACTTTTTTTATTATTGTGGATTAGAAAATGATTGGGGGACCACCTGGCACCCTATTGGGGGCCAGATTTAGCACGTTGGCCATGAGTTGAGTTTCACTGCTGTAAATGGCTGTGACATTAATGTAAAGGCTAGTGGGATGATTATTCAGGAAGAATACATGAAAAAAAGAACAGTTTTCCAAACTGTCACTCATTTCACATTTTCTTTTAAAATACAGTGTACTTTTTTTTTTATCATTTGGTTAGCTAATATGCATTTAGACATGTAAAATTATTCTGATGAAAGTGCTCACAACTCATAGATATGCAGCCACTGACAATGTATTGCAAGTGGACACAGCTCTAAATGTCTAACTGTAGGATGCAGTGGTTAGCAGAAAAGACAGTGCTCATCCCAAACATGTTCTACAGACTTGGGGGCCAAATAAGCTGATTAGCTGATCCAGCTCCTGGTGATAGGTGACTTTGAGAGTACTAAAACTGCTCTCAAGTTTCTCAAAACATAGATAACAGGCAATCCAGATTTCTAAACCCAGGAAATTATGCCTACATGTGCAAACATGATAATAATCAGTTTAAAACTCAAACTTAATTTTGGAAGGTAGTACTGTGTGCACTGAATATACGTCGTATGTGGGGCTGTGGCTACGGACGGATGTTTGATGATTTCAGAGTATTACTGAATCGGATTAGATCTGATTAACTTGCTCAAAAAATCTTAACAAGTTCCACTGACTGGCTTTTTCCAGAGCCTTCAGTTGCATCTCACAGTCGTCATCAGCAGACTGAGTTTGACCAATATGAGTATGGTGTCAGTGCAGAGCAAACCTACTGCTCTATCACCAGATGGGGTACTTGGCAAAGTCCATCTGCTGATGAAGACTGTGAAAGATGACTGAAAGCTCTGGGAAAAGCCAGTAAAACGCCCTTGTGTAAAGATTATTTCATAACAGGTTGTGTAGGAATTATGGGCACCATCGCTAATAATCACCTGAAACTAGTTGTGTTTCTGTTACCTTAGAATGAGCCATTTATGTCAATATACACAGCACAGAGTCCGCCATGCTGTTCTACAGAAGCCCAGAGTGGACAAATCAAAACCTGGCTCTAAAGAGGGCCATTCCCACTTTTTGCATTAGCCATCATAATTTTCCTCCATGCTTGGCAAACAGGAGAAGTTACAGTTGGTTGCAATCTGCAACATCAACACTGTCACTAAACCAACACACTAGAGTCAGGTGATAATTGTTTAAAGGTCTACCTACTACACCTTTGATTAATTTTCAAAAGTCATGACTGAAATTTTATGCAGCACTCAATATGAAATTTGGGGGTTGAATTAACTGCCGTGTCTTGGATAAAAATGTTTAGTCATGATTTAAAACACATTTTTCCTTTTCTTTAGCTGCACCTCTCTCAACTATCTCTACCATGTAGTGTGCTCTGAGCACATCCCCTGTACTTACTGTACTGTAAAATCGGTTTCTCTGTAATATTAGAAAAAAGGCAGCAACAGTGCCAGTCAACAGGACAGGGAACTCATTGAGACACAAGGATTTTTTTGTTGTTGTTTTTTTTGAGAAAAGTAAGGAATTAAAATAATTCATGCAAAAATATAAATATGTGCAAAATATGACAGTATTGAATACATATAGTACATACAGACAAGGAGTGTTAATGCAGGTGCATTTAAATGCCTTGCCTTCCCTTCTTCAGATTTACATCCTCCTCTCCCTCTCTCCCTCCCTCTGTCTCCCTCTTGCTCTCTCGCTCTCATGCAGTGTGAGCCTTGCTCGTCCTCAGCCTCCAGTAAGTTTGATGATGGATCAGTCATTACAGCAGGGACTGGCGACGCAAACTGAGTCAATAGAGGAAGAATTAAGTTCTCCCATGGCCATCTGTGTGATGATGATGAGGAGGCGCTGCCACCAAATTAACCTGGGACTATATTGACAACTGCTTCAGTATGTGAATGAGTATGTGTGTGTGTGTGTGTGTGTGTGTGTGTGTGTGTGTATCTGTGTGTGCATACATAACATTTGCAGCTGAGTGTTTACAGATCAGTGTATGCTTTATGGTATGTGTGTGATGTGTAGTGGCGTGTGTCTTGAGGTGTGTATGTGTGTGTGCAGGTCAAGTGACACCTCTGCTGACTCACAGGCCGATATGCCTGAAGCTAATACCTTTGCAATGCTACTCTCCCTCTCTGTCTCTCCCCCTCTTCTTGTCCTGGTAATTGGAGAAATGGGAACAAAACTAAAGACTGTAAACAAATTCTTCCATTTGCCATGCTGCACTCTCCTCCCTCTGCCATTTAGCTCTCAGGGCTACTGTTTGTTTCTCTCTTCCGTAACTACATGTTTCCTCCTCCTGTCCTCCTCCTCCTTCTCTACCTCTTTTAAACTATCCTCCGTTCTCCCCCTTCCTCATTCTTGGCCTGTTTAGATGAATGTGTCATTCATGGGCTTACCACATCCGTGTATGTGGAGGATTTATATTTGCATAACTGATTGTGTGAAAATAATCTCTAGATATATGGTGGGAGAACTCACTGTGGGTGCAGCTCAGTTTAGGAACATCACAGGGAAAAATGCAGGCTCTACGTGACTGCTTACTGAACCTCAGTTCTTGTTTTGTATTGACCTAAATGTGTACGTGGCACCATGTGTCGAAAACCCTCAGGTACTAACAGTTTACATTCAGTGTCTCAATTGACTTGCTTTTGTCAGATTCATGCAAAATGATCAGTCAAATTTGTGTATTGAAAACATATTCATATTCCTAAAAGCAAGGTACCAGATGTAGAAATTTCTGTTTGTGAGTTGTATCATGATTTATAACTGTTATTGCTACAGGTTTATGATATCCTGAATTTTTTGCATGTGTTGACAATGTTTGAAATAAAGAAATCACACAAACTGAACAAAACAACAATCTGAGTAAATATCGACAACACAAATGTTATTTTTAAGCAAGATATTAGCTTTTGAGATTTTCTTAACCCTTTGAACTCTGCAGTAGAAACGGTCTGCCATTTGTAATACAATTTCAAATGTCTTTTATGTCATTGAAGGCAAAATTATAACATTCAAATCACTGTTTTGCTTGACAGACTCAGTTTAACAAAAATGCATTTTTCTCAGCTTTCTAGAAAAAGAGTGGTCTTTTTGATAAAACTAGCCTCTATTCAACTCCAGATAAATCAAGAATGGAACAAGGTGCAAACAAACGTTTTCTTCCATGACGAAAAACAGAGTTTCTTCTTTCATTTGAGCTTTTCGGTGTTTTCAGAGTCTTTGTACAAAATATTCTATGGGTCTTGAAAGATGACTCAAAATGGCCAGAAACGCTGGCACAAGTCACTTGCCATTTTATAATAGGGCTGGCACTCACTCTGAGTTAACAAAGTATATAAAACTAAATTATTTGTTGTCAGTTTACTTCCTTACAATCCCTGTCCTCCTCCTCCTCCTCCTCCTCCTCCTCCTCTTCTCTTCCTTCACTCAGTCCACTACAGACCTAACTTTCTCCTCTTTCATCCATACTGTGATTCCCTCTCCTCCTGCTCCCACCTCTCCATTCTCCTCCTCACAAACATTGATGTGTCCACCTCAGCTTGCCTCTGTGTCCCTCCCCCTCTATTACACACACAACACCAGGGGCATGGGGGAGAAAAGTGGGACTGACTACCCAGAGCCCCAGTTGGGAGGGGGGCCCTTAACGGGCCTAAAATATATATATTTTTTTATTTTAATTTTTTTTCTCTTTAAGTAATAACTGCAAAGTGTTAATTAAAATCGTCTGTATAAATGAACAAACATTCAGAATTGGAGTCTCTCTCAGAGGCCCCTCTCACCCCTACTAAATGCGCAAAATGGTTTAGTCTGCCCTGCACTGGTTGGCAAGTCAGGGTATCAAAATAGGAAAGAAAGAAAAGAGAAACAAAGGAAGCACGCTGAGGGAAAACAACTTTTAACAACTTTCTTTCAAAAGAAAGGTGAGTACAACTTACACAGTTTGAGAATGGTTTAAGCTAATACAAGCAATTTAGATTCAAGGCAGTCAGCCAGCAGGAGTCTAGCTTGGGATATATTTGCATTTTATATAAAAGTTTATTATATTTATAAATTACTCAGCATCATAGGTACAATCTCATATGACATAATATTTATAAATATTACCTTGCTGAAAAGTCAGTCAAATTTGGAGCGATATATAGCTAATTTTCCAGAAAGCTAGCATGCTAATGCGCTACAAACATGGTGTATTTAATTTCAAGTAAGATAATTTCCATTAGTGTTAAAGAAGTAAACTAAGAACTGAGGGGAATAATTCCAGTTTTAGGGTCATAGCATCAAGTGTGGCTGAATCTGATTGAAAGTAAACTGTAGTTTGGAGTTTTTTCACTTTGAGGGGTTAGATTATACTAAATAAGCCCTTGTTATTCAACATGTCACTTGGCTTCAAATAATCTTGGTTAAAGAGGTGGGCAGTTTGAAGGGCAATATTATGCATGGTAGGCAGGTAAAAAGCATATGCTCATTATTGCTATGTCAAGGCAGTGAAATTTGGGAAATTGTTTTTGTTTTTGGTATTTTGAGTTCAGGTAAACATAAAGGCCTCTAAATAAATATCAGATGTTGCTGAAGAAATGTTAGATTAACTCATGTGATTATTTATCCACATTTTTCATGGGTGTAAAACAAAGTTATAGTTATTTATTGTCATTGGGTAATGCAGGTGTGGTTATAACAATTGTGCAGGGTTGGCTTGGGCCATGGTGATGGGGCCAAATGAGTGAATGAAGTCCCTGCACTACACACGTGCCTGGACACACACTTGACACGCAGCTTAACACTTTAGCAGTAAACCAGTTGACAACCAGAAGATTTAAGCTCTGAGCACCTATGTCCAACTTTACAGAAGGTAAACGCTGCACTGTGCCTACGTCATCTGTCACTTTATGTCCACCGCTTTTCCATGGCCATGCCTATATTGATATAGCTCTCCCTAATGGTCTGTAAAATTCCACACAGAGTCAATGGGTGCTTATTTGTCATGTGCACCCTGGATTACAGTGTGATATTACAGCCCAGCCTGCAGTTGTGCTGTATTGATAGGCCTATACATCAAACCTCCTCCAGACAATCGCAGATGGCTAATTGGGACTTTTTACGGCCTCCCAGTTTATGCAGGGATTTTGATATAAATTAACCACACAAGGCATCGTCCCCTTTCATGAGGCTTTACTTGGATGGGGCCTCGTCTGATGAATACTTCCTTTTATTGGCACAAAGACCTCCAAGGCTTCGCTGAGATGGAATATTGTTTTTAATACATACCTGTCTGTGGTAATTAATTACGGCTTGCTGTATTGCCTCCAGTCAAACTTGGAGGAGAAATGTCTGCCTGCATCTCTCATCTCTCCGCTTGTCTCTCTTTCTTCTTCCCCTCTTCTTGTTCTTTATTCTCCTGTTTTCTCTCCCCATGTTTGTCAGTCTCTGCCCCTCCCTCCATCAGACACAGTTGAGAGATGGCTTTAATTGCCGTGTGGGAGCCAACAAAAGAGCAAGGCCATATAAGTATGTATACACACACACACACACACACACACACACACACACACACACACACACACAGAAAGACTGATCAAGGGTTTGATAGATTAAAGGGTTAAAAACAGGCTGCAGAGTTCACAGACTGTGAACACACAGCAGCTCTGGTGTCAGGTCAAACCACAGATCTCCAAAATGTCCACTTTCCACACAAGCAGTTCTGTTTGTTAGAGATGCTCTTTAGAGACAAGCCAACAGGTTGTGAAAGTGCTCTGTGGGCTGGTAATAATAATAATA
>NC_056476.1:1549162-1561918 GCF_008729295.1 Plectropomus leopardus | reverse complement strand
AGGGAAAATTTCTTGAAAAAAAACTTCTTAAAATACTGTGTGTTACTGTGATAAAATGACTTAGTGTCTCAAAACAATGATAAACTTTCTTTAAAAACTCTTAAAATAATTAAAAAGAAAAATTAAATGAGAGTTAAATAATAAAATAATGAGTTATATCAATATAATGAGAAACTTACTGAAAATAATTAAGTTAAATAAATAAGTTACTTTTTCAAAAAAATAATTTAAAAAAATCTAAAAACTTTCTCAAAACAAGTTGATATTTGAACTTAATAAAAACCTTCTGAAAATAATAAGAAACCTTCTCAAAATACAATAAGATAAAATAATGACTTATTTAAAAATGTCTCTTAAAATAATGAGCTAGTTTCTCAAGAAATGAGAAACTTTCTTAAAATGAGTTAGAAGCTCTGCATCATAACTCAAAAAAACCCAAACTTTGTTAAAATAATGATTTATCTAATAATGAGTTTCACAAAATAATGACTTAGTTTCTTAAAAAATGAGAAACATTCTTAAAAAGAGTTAATACTGCAACATAATGGCAGATTTTCCCAAAATAATGATTTGCCAACTCAAATAATTGAAAACCTTTAGAAATAATGAGAATCTTAAAATAATGAACAGGGATACTTACCTCAACATACTGAAAAGCTGACTTCAAAATAATATTTTTTTTCTCAAAATAATGAGAATCTTTTCCAAAATAATTACTTAATATCTCTGATACTCATTAAATATTTTGAGATACCAAGTTATTATTTCTTATAATAGTGACTAACAGGATCATTTTTTTTTCATCAAACTGGCAGAAATGGGCTTCCATATTTCCGAATACAGAAAACAAGTCAAAACAAATAATTTAAACCCCCCGTGGCTCGACAGTTGTTATAGAGGCAGGATTTTATCTTTCTGCCATTATTATTTTTGACATTGAGTACATCAATGAGGGGCTCCTTTCATAAATGATGAACAGAGTTCAGAGTTTATCAACCACATTTATGATTAAACTGTTGTAATGTTCCCTCCCAGAGGTTTCATTGAAATTAATATGTAATTTGAAAGTATTTCGGGAAAATAGAATTTGTACAATTAATTATTCATTTATCTTTTAACCGGTGCAAAACAGGTCAGCAGAACTTGCAAAAAGAAGTGAAAATTGTCTACGTGCTTATCTTCATATACGGAAAATTCAAATGATAAAAGAATATCTACTTGGGCTGAAATTAGGCTTTTCATTTGAGGACGTTTCTGTTTACCCTGTGATTAGTGCCAATTTACAGCAGACCTCCTGGGAAATTAGGAACAAGTAAAATGAGGCGTGATGCTCTCCTCTGTTGTGGTACATCCCCTTTTTTTAATATGCCTCTTTCATCAGTTGACTTGACTCATTGATCTCATCATAGCTCAGTGTAAGAGCCTTTTTTTGCGGTGTTTGTTTTGCAGCTCTGGCATCCGCATCTCTTGAGTCAAAATGTATTGATTTTACACAGAGTGATGACTTTTAAGTACGCACAAATCTCTTTGCATTTCTTATGCCAGTTACCCAGTTCCTCTCCTATTTATTCCAAACAAATTACCGTTGCTACTGACGAAAAAAAACACTTAACCGTCTGACGCATGAAAATGTTGCAGCATTCCTATTTAAACCTCTGATTAAGCTGCAACGTCTTCATGCATAACCACCAACCTCGCAGGCAGGATTCAATCCGTTTAAGGAGGAAACATGAAAATAAAAACACAGATCTGTAGTCCACTCACGTAACGCTTTAGCTGCAGTTAATGTACTCAACCACTTGAGCATATGTAGCGATCCTCATCAGACTCTAAAAAAAACAAAAGCATACCCTAAAAGGCAACATTTTAAATAACCGTTGCTCTCTGGAGCACAGAATCTGTAAATGTTTGCTTTTTTTCAGCCCTCATTTAGCCGAGCACATTAAAGCGCGGCCCCTCCAGTAGATGAGACAGGGATTAATAATCTGGTTTAATAGTTTGATAACTTAGTCTCCGTCTGGTGCTTTGTTGTTGTACGGTGCAGCAGAGAACAATTTTCATTTATTTAACCTGGCAGGTCAATTAAGTACAAATTGTTGCTTACAGGCATAGGCAGAGAAAGCCCTCGAGGGCCGAGAGTTAGGAATTAAAATATAGGCAAATATCTATGGAGAGCAGGCGGAGAGAGGCAGTGGCCCCGGAACGAGCGAAATTAACTGTTGAGACTTGTTGATTTTGTTGTGGTTGTTGTTAATTTAAACTTTTGGGAAGGCTGGACCCAAAAACAAACTTACTTTTCACCAACACACATATGGCAGTGACTGAATAATTGAAATATTTAGATCGGGGACACTCAACGTACTTTGTTTCGGGGGACCAGGGGCCAGTCGCAATAACCCCAAACATGTTTTTAGGATTTTAGGACTTTTCTAGAATTTTAGGACATTTCTAGGATTTCAGAATGTTTATAGGAATTTAGGACATTTCCAGGATTTAAGGATTTTTGGGGGATTTTAGGACATGTCTAAGACTTAAGCAAGTTTCTAGGATGTGAGGACATTTCTTGGACTTTAGGATTTCTCTAGAATTACAGGACGTTTCTTGGATTTTAGGATATTTCTATGATTTTTTAGACCTGTCTGGGATTTTAGGACATTTCTAGAATATTAGCTTGTTTCAGGATCTCAGAATGTTTCTTGGAATTTATGACATTTCTTGCATTTTAGGAAATTTCTGCAATTTTCAGAACTATAACTTTTCTATAACATTACAAGGATTTTAGGACATTAGGGTCTTAGGACGTCTTTTGGGGGGGCGTGGGGGATTCACAACTGGCACGCTTTTTGATAAACAAGCTCTAATTTGATGCTGTTTTATGCACTCTGGTAACTTAAGCATACTAAAAGTACAAAAACAATTCCCAGTGTGAATCACTTTATGTTTTTTGTGAAGTCAAAAATGGTTGTAGGGCCACCCAGCACCCTGTCAGTGTCCGGATTCGGCTGGCAGGCCATAAGTTGAATATCACTGCTTTAGTTATACAAGGAAAGCTCACTGAGAACGAGCTTTATCTTTACCCTTGTAACCAGATAAGTCTTCACAGTTGTAAACATCCTGCATTGTTTTATACCCGCTGCGCTGTTGTGTATTTTGCTGCAGCGGAGAACTGCTCCGGGTACAGAACCTGCGGCCAGTGTTTGGACCAGCCGGGCTGCGGTTGGTGCACCGACCCCAGCAACACGGGCAAAGGTCAGTGCATCGAGGGCTCGTATCGAGGGCCCTTCCAGACCTCGGTCCCGGCCCCGTCCACCCTCCCCGGCCTGCCTGCTAGCCCCCAGCCGGCCCTCAATGCCAGCATGTGCCCCAGCGAGGCCAAATACAACTGGTCCTTCATCCACTGCCCAGGTAGGAAACAGTTAGTCCGAAGATGTGTTTTGGAATCAAAGATAATAACCATCTGAAAATACTTATTTCTGTTAATGTAGTGTATAAATGCTATTTATTTATACTTAAAGGGTAATAAGTATACATGTTAATGAAAGTACAGAGGTGGAAACTGTTTTTTTTTTTTTTTTTTTTACTCCTTTTTTTTTGTTTTTATTTTGGAAAGCTCCCTTTAGAGCCAAAGTCAGCACTAAACAACAGTTTTCTCAGGTTGAACCTCTCGTCATCAATAAATTGATTTTCATGTGTAAAGTCATTGAAGTGCCTTGGTAATGAAAACAGCCAACATAACTTAAAACAGGACTGGGGATAAATAATTGTTTTAGCATATTAGTGCGATATTTTGCTTTGCAATATTGTGTCAGTACATGGGCGTCAAGCATGGGCATAGATTTTTAGATAGATAGATAGATAGATCATGGATAGATTTTTTTATTTTATAAATAATAAATTATTAATATTGCAAATACAAACTAAACTTTCTGTAGCCTACAACAATCATGAAATGTATTGGTTTTTCAGTCTGCTATGAGTGATGGAAGTAACAGAAATTAATTAATAGAAACAGAGGTGATGAAAATGCACGTGAGTTGAAAAATGGCATGGTTATATTGATAAATTATCATGATCGTGATTTGGTTAATTTAAAGCTGATTTGATTAAATAGTTGTGAAGTGATGATAGCAGAGACATGTTTCATCAATTTTAATGCAAAATTGCATTTTACCAATTAAGGAAAATGACTTTGAGGGTGCGAGTAAGAAAAAAAAATTTGCAGTGATTAAAATGTTCGCGAGTAAATGATGAAAAATGAGCTTGCGGCAGACGTGACAAATATTGTTGCTGTAAATGAGAAATGTCAGCTGGATGCTGTGAATGATGGTAGACAAATTAATCAAATCACTTGGTGATTCATCACTCTTTTTTATATTTCACATCCACCCTTACTTGAAAATAGTTTTCAATTCACGTGTATTTCATCACTTCCGTTACCGATTTGTAGACAATTTCAACACTTTAATTTTTTCAAATTATTTTTCGTGACTTTAAGTCTTGTATGAATGATGAGAGCTAATTTTGTGTTGTGAATGATGAAAGTAAGACAGGAAAAATGATGAAACATATCTTTCAAGTATAGTCTTTTATAATGAATTCACAATTTTATTAATAATGAATACAAATATATATTATGCCAGATGCTTTATGTTTTCCGGTTGTCTCTCCGTCCGTCCCATTCATTCAAGGCGATGTCTCAATAACGCCTTTATGGAATTACTTCAAATTTGGCACAAATGTCCACTTGGACTCAAGGATGAACTGATTTGAATATGGTGGTCAAAGGTCAAGGTCACTGACCTCACAAAACACATTTTGGCCAAGAATTTATATGCTAATCATGACACCATATGAAAGGATAAAATCAATAAATTATCTTTTTTTATTAATTTATTAATTTTTACTTCCACCCTTCATAGTCCACGAAATACATTTTGCTGCAATAAAATTGAAGTGAGATGAAGAGACTGAATACTTATACTTATAATATCTTATTTGCAGTTTAAAATAGGTAATAAATCATAATGTATGTAAACAAAGTATGTTGATAATCTCGTATAAGGGGGCCTCCTCACCATAAATAACAGTGTTTGTCTGCTTACAGGGAGTGTTTAACTCATTGATTTTGGTCTAAATCTAACAGAAGTATCTGCAGTGGCTATTGTGACTTCTCTGAAATTAATATATCAGTGCGATAAATCTTCACAAATAAACCTGGCAGGCATAAAGGATATCAAAGTAACGATATTTGTCACACAAGGACCTCAAACGCAGCACCATCAGACAGTTCAGACCTCACACAGATCCCAGACCGCAAATTACTTCCTCTACTTCCAAATTAACATACAAATTCATTCCTGTTTGGGCCCGGGGCTGTTTATTAAAAAACTTTTTTTTTTTTGGGTGTGTGTGTGATGTTCATGCAGTGTGTGTTTTGTTTACTCTCTGGCAGCTTGTCAGTGTAACGGTCACAGCCAGTGTGTCAACGAGAGCGTGTGCGAGAAGTGCGAGGACCTGACAACCGGCCGGCACTGCGAGAGCTGCATCTCCGGCTTCTACGGAGATCCGACCAACGGGGGCAGCTGCCAGCGTGAGTATCCGCGGCTCCGGTTCAGTCCGGCACTAAATCAGGCATTCGGTCTTCCCTCGCACGGCTTCATTTAACGTGTCAGTATTTTACAGTTCAGTTTTATGCCTGCCATTTTCCTGACTCCTGGCTGCACAGTGAAGCAGCCCTGTGGGATATTTTAGATTTACTCCGCTCTGCAGCTAATGCTGACAGTCAGTCAATCGGACAACAAATCAATCGTCTGTTTCTTCAACAGCTTCATTTAGCTCACCAATATATTACAGCCACGGTGCACGTCAGGGGTACTCAACCTGCTTTACATGGGGCCGCTTTTACAAAATGACAGGAGGCCAGGGGCCAGTCCCAGCAGCCGCCATACATGGGTCTAAGATTTTTCGAGGATTTTAGGACATTTGATTTTAGTATCTTTCTTGCATTTTAAGACATTTCTCAGATTTAGAACATTTCTAGAAATTTTATGACATTTCTGAGATTTCTTGGATTTTGGGACATCTCTAGGACTTCAAGATGTTTTAGGATTTGGGGACTTCTCTCTGATTGACTCTATGATTCTAGGATTCAAGGATGGTTTGAAGATTTTTGGATGGTTCTAGGCTTTTAGGACATTTATAGGATTTCAGGAAATTTCATCATTTCTAACATTTAAAGACATTTTTAAGATTTAGCAAGTTTCTAGGATCTTAAGACATTTATAGGATTTAAGGATATCACCAGGATTTAGGATGTTTCTAGGATTTTAAGATGTTTTAGGAATTTAGGACATTTCTAAGAATCAAGGACATTTCTAGGATTTTAGGACATCAGGGGCTTAACAAGGACGTTAGAGGGTGCGAGGATCGTTCACTGGCACTAATTTTGATAAACAAGCTCTATTTTGATTTTGTTTGATGCACTCTGGCACCTTAATTTGCGAATACAAAACATTTCCCAGTGGGAATCACTTTAATCACTTTAATCACTTTATTTTTAATTCTGATGAAGACAATGGTTGGGTCCACCCGGCATCCTATCAGGGGCCAGATTTAGGCCACAGGCTGTTACTTGAGTGTCAGTCGTGTATGTTTTTTGGGTATTTCATCATAATTTTTTGGGTATTCTAATTCTATGCATCCCTCTGAAATGTATACAGTGTTTACTTGCTCCTACATCAGTGACAGCCATAAACCAGCCTCTCTGCATGTCTTTATCTTGTCAGTAATGTGCATTCCTTGTTTTTGCGTCTTATTTCTGCCTCCTTCTTGCAGCGTCGTGCCCCCTCTGAGACATTAAAGGCTTTCTGTTTATCAGTGTGACTCAGGAGGCATTATGAGCCGCAGCAAAAAGCGCACAATCAATACCTCAAAGAGGAGACGATAAACAAATAATCAAGATAACACACATCAATAAATAAAAATAAAACCACAGTGTGGCTTGTTGTTCCACCAGCTGTCCCACGTTGTCATACACAGATTTCTACATCAGTCGCAGCTGTTTGTACCAGGAGGCCCGGCCATCTTTAGAAAAGATGAACTGATTTAATGCAAACATTAACATTTATGCAGGTGTTATAAAACCGGTTCTCAAAGTTACCAAACCTAATAGACATTTGGCATCTGTTAACGGACACAAAAACTGTCCCTCGGGACGAGGAAAGTCACCTCGGATGGGGAGGGAGCCAAAACTCGTTAGGGAGGTACAGCGTTTAAGTTCACCTCTGTGCACAGAATTGGCTCTGGAGGTAAACTTCTTGAAAGTGGTAGCATTTTTTATTTTCCTCCTGTCCTTTCCCTGGAGAATGAGCCAGCTGACCCCAGTGAAACATTCAGAGGGGGCAGAGTTTCCATCGATTCTGTCAGTCGTGTCAAATACTTTTATTAGGCTATTATTAGGTTCAAACATCATTTTTGTAACATGACAATCAAAGGCTTTTAAACTGAATCAAATGCGCTCAATTCACTTTTAAGTAAGTAGTCTTGGAAGACACACATTAAAAGAGTTATATTATGATTTTGCATGGCTGCTACTTTGGTCACATCTTGTAAAAGAGATTTTTGATCTCAATGAGACTTAAATGTTTAATAAAGAAACTGTTCCCATTCTGTTATCATGAAGGATCTTCCTATGCCGTAAAATAACCCCAAGGAGCAAGGAGACACATTAGCACAATGAAAAGCATCGTCTGTAGAAAAATCAAGGCAGGATTCTCGCGTGATCTTATGATTCTCACGTGATTTCACAAATCCAGCTGCCTCGCAAGCTAACATGCTTTTGCCAGACTTGGAGGAGGAGAGTGAGGTTGTCAATGCAAAAGCCTGTAACACTTAAAATGATCAATTTTAAGCTTAAATTTTAAAAGAATTTTGAATTTAATGTTTTGTCTCTTTTATTTTTTACTTTAGTGTTTGGATGGAAGTTCCAAACAAAAGAAGAAAATTAATTAAATTAGTCAAATGTATTTAAGCACGTTATGTTTTCTTTTTTAGCTATTTCTCAACTGAATATACACAACAATTATTGTTTGGCGATATTTATGCTGTACAATGACAATTACATGTACTGTTAAAGAAGGTCTTGGCCATTTTGCACACCCCTAATAGTAGTCATTTAATGTTAAATCGGGTTGGTGGTACAGCTTTACTGAATCATTTTAATTTTCATTTTTCTCGTCTTTGTTCAGCCTGCAAGTGTAACGGCCACGCCAGCATGTGCAACCCGAACAATGGCAAGTGCTTCTGCACCACTAAAGGCATCAAAGGAGACCGCTGCCACCTGTGAGTTTCACATTTTTCTTTCACTCTTTCCTGAATAAGAAAACCTTGTAACTGTCATATCTTGAACACCTAGCGTTGAATTTTTGTGGAGACTGGGAGACTTTTTTTCTCCAATGGTCCACCCCATGCCAGTATTTATGACACAAAGTGCTGAAAAGAACTCTTTTTTATGAACTCTGTAACTTGACTTCACCATGAGGCTGCTATTACTTGTGTACTTGTGTTTTGTCTGAACATCATTGATGTAAATCTGACATCAACATTTATTCTGTGCAAAAATATTGAACCACTCAAGGATTTTGTTCAGGAACTTTCACAAACACCTGCAGGCCAACATGTTAATGTGTTTTAAGAAAAGACTCAATAACCTCCATGTCCTGTTTCTCTCACTGTAATCGCAGCTGTTCATTAGTGCTGGCAGCACTCATCGTAACGCTGGCCTGTATTACCGAAGGGCTTCCCAGAACCCATTAAAAACTTAAACTCACCCACAAATATAAATTAGGCTGTATTTATATACAGAAAGTGCCAGTTAGTGAAATTTGTCCGTTTCACATGGCCTTCGTTCACTCTTTATCTGTTTTCAAGCCTCTATGCTGAAGATAGATTTGGGTTGTCCTTCTGTCTGTCTCCCATGCTCATGATCACAATATCTCAAGAAAACCTTGAGGGAATTTCTTCAATTTTGGCACAAACATCCACTTTAACTCAAAGACTAACTTATTAGACTTTGATAGTTGTAGGTCAAAAGGTCAAGGCCACTGTGACCATTTCTGTTTCATTCTTCTGATCACGATATCTCAAGAACACCTTGAGGTTTGTTTTTTTTTTCAAATTTGGCACAAACGCTAACTTGATTAGAAGTGATTAGATCTTGGTGGTCAGTGTGAGCTCGCATTGGTCTCATTCTTGTAAACGCAATATCTCAAGAGTAACATGAGAGGATTTCCTCAAATTTGTCACAAACATCCACTTGGACTCAAACATGAACTGATAAAAACTTGGTGGTCAAAGGTTAAAGTCAGTGTGAGCTTGCATGCATCTTATTCTCATGAACATACTATCTTAAGAATGCATTGAGGGAATTTCTTCAAATTTAGCACAAACATCCACATAGACTTTACAATGAACTGATTCGGATTTGGCGGTCAAAGGTCAAGGTCACTGTGACCATCTCATTCTTATGAATGTTGCATGTCAAGAGCACCACAAAGTAATTTCTTTAAATTTGGTACAAAAATTCAAATAGATCCAAGGATGAAATTTTTTGATTTTGAAGATCACACATAAAAGGTCAAGGTAGCAGTGAGCTTGCATCTGTCCATTCTCATGAACACGATATCTCAGTGATGATGCTTTGAGTTAATTTCATGAAATTTGACACAAATGTTCACCTGAACTCAAGAGTGAATTGGTTAGAAATTGGCAATTAAAGATTTGACACAAACGTCCACTTAGAGTTGAGAATGACCTGATTAGAATTTGATGGTTAAAGGTCAAGGTCACTGTGACCTCGGAAAACATGATTTTAGCCATAACTCAAGATTCTATTTGCCAAACATGTCAAAATTTCATATAAATATCTCATAGAATATAACGATGATGTGCTGAAATTTAATAACCAAAAGCTAAAAGGTCAATTTGACTGTGACATCATAATGTTCCGAAAAAAAAAAAAACAGTTTCCTATTTAACATAATATCTCAGGATCACAACGGAAGATATTTGCTCAGATCCTGAATTGCTGACACTTATTTTGAAACTGTGCTGATTGTAGAGACCTTCTGTGCTGCGGGGGAAGATGTGTGTGAAGCGTCCATGTTTTCACCTGATATTTGTGTTTAATTTCTCCCGCTTTGTTTATATCCGCAATTTTATTTCCTTAATTCACCTTTTTCCTCTCGGTCTTCTTCTCTTCCGTCTTTTCCCCGTGTTGCGCCTCATTTCCCTTCATCTATCGTCCACCTCTCTCTCTTTCAGGTGTGAAGTCGAGAACCGTTACCAAGGCAACCCGCTCAAAGGAACATGCTACTGTAAGTGGAATTCCAATTACCAACTTCAGTGAAGAGTGTGTGTGTGTGTGTGTGTGTGTGTGTGTGTGTGTGTGTGTGTGTGTGTGTGTGTGTGTGTGTGTGTGTGTGTGTGTGTGTGTGGCGGGTCACATTAAGAAACCACAGTGAGGCCTCTCCCTTGTTCGGGTCAATGCCAAGACAGTTACATGGCTCTTAAATCAAAGTAGGTCTCAAAGTAGTTTGATGTTTAAAGAAATAACAGCCAGAGGAGAAACGGCTTTTTCAAACAAGTCGCAGGTGGAAAGAATGGAAAGTGAGCCGCGGATGAAAGTGAATCACTGCAGAGTGTGCTGGAGCTTGTCTTTCTCTTTTCCCTGCTGCTGCGATGACAGACATTTTGCCAGAGACTGCAGCGCAGTGATCCACACTGCAGATTAGTCTCTTGACGTTATTATCCTTGTCAGTTGAGATTATGTTTTGTTGAATATGATATTGTAGAAACCATGGGATTTAACTTATTTTGTCCTCCATGAGCCTCAAACACTTATTCCTCATTATTTTAGAAACTAATTTTTATTCTTCTGCACCAGAGACAGCTTTTACTGGGGGCACTATGTTTTCTGGCTGTCCATCCCTCCGTCTGTTGTTTTTCTGTGTTTTTTCTTCTTTTTTCCCCAAAATATATAAATAACACAAAGTCACAAATTGAGAGCACAAAAACACCAATTTATATAACAAATAACTCAAAACTAAGTTAACAGACAATAAAATAAGTTTGCACGTAATGATTCACTTAAAAATGTAACTGATAAAGTTAAGTACAACAATACAATAAAGGGGAAAAAAAGGGACGAGAGACGGCAAAGTCTTAACCATAATGACGCCGTCTATTATAAAACTAGTGTGGTGAAAATATGGAGATCATGAAGGCCGTTATTCAGTCATACAGGATGTGAGATTCTCTGCATAGTTATTTATATTCATATTTAAATAAGTATTAAATAAATGAATATACATGCCTGTGAAATAAATCCTGAAATGAATAAATTATTTATTTTATACAATTAATATATATAAATGATCCTAAATATAAATATATACCTGGCTCATAATAATTCAAAACAAATAAAAAGTATAGATTTTTTTTTTTTGAAATATTACTTTTTTAAAGAACTTAAACCTCAGTCAAAGCTCACAGCATCATATTTTGACAGCACATCATCGCCTGTCGATTATTTGACAAAACATCATATATTCGATTAAATTCTTATAAAAATCGATCATTGATTAATTGTTGTCTTCCCTGTTAGTGACAGTGATCTCCAGCTCTGGATTAAAACAGGCTTGCACACATACTGCCATATCACCCACCCTCTATCATGACCTTCATCACAGCACACGCCGAAATCTTCAGGTCCATCGAAAAAAGTCAATAGAATTTTAAAGAAGAAAAGGGGCTCTGGGTAATTTCCTGCCCGCAGCGCTGTGTGAAAACACGTTCTTGTGTGACTTTCAAACTAAACTGATCGAGCTCTTCTTCTTCTTTTGTAATCTCCACCACGCGCTCCCACACCCACACCGCCGGCTCCATCACTTCAAACAGACACGCTGCTCATCGACTACCAGTTCACCTTCAGCCTGTCGCAGGAGGACGACCGCTACTACACCGCCATCAACTTCGTGGCCACACCTGAGGAGGTATGTCTGACAGTGAACGCCCCGCCGCCACAGCAGCTGTCACTTTTATTAGGATTAAAGATCGTGAAGTCGGCACCAGATGATGATGATGGAGATTAGTTTTTTCTTTGTCTCACCTCAGTTATTGTCAAAACTTTCTTCCAAACACACTTTTCCAGTTATGCATTTACCAGTTTGATAATTAAAATAAAAATGGTTAATAATATGTAATAATAAGAAAGTTGGCAAAAATATAAGATATAAGAGTGACCTGAAAAAGAACAAATATAATAATTAAATGTTGTCCAGTGGAAATTATGTACTTTCAACATGTCAGCATTTTCTGAGTCCTGTTTTCAGCTTTGTGAGGAAGCTTCTATGGAGGACAGAAGCTGCCAAAATCAAAAATAAATAAATGACTCAATAGATAAATTAACATGCCATTAAATGTATCAAGTAATTATTCAAAAATAATTCTTTTTTTTATTTATCTACCTTCAGAGTAATTCCCTATTTATTTAGTTTTCTAACCAGATTTCTTTCTGTCTGTTTATTTACATATGTATTATTTACATATGTATTATTCTTATTATTTTAAATTTTTGCATTTATTTTTTATTTACTTTTGATTTATTTTTAAATTTTTGCATTTATTTTTATGTGTCAATATACTTATACTATACTATTTACTTATTTATTTATGCATTATTTTTCCTCTATATTTAAC
>NC_056476.1:1533415-1548662 GCF_008729295.1 Plectropomus leopardus | reverse complement strand
ACTTTTAAGTTATTTTGTGTCTCTTTGAGGTCAAGTTTTGTCTTCTAGGGGTCATTTGTTGTCCCTCTGATGTAATTTTGTGTCTTTTTGGGCTTTCTGCATCTCTTCGTAGTCACTTATTACTCCTCATAATCTTTTTGTCTCTCTTTATTGTCATTTTGTGTGTCTTTGTAAATGTTTTGTGTGCCCTTGAAGTCACTTTGAATCTCTATGAGGTCATTTTGTGTTTCTTTGGGGTCAAGTTGTGAGTCTTTGGGGTAATATGGTGTTTGATGTAATTTTATGGCTTTCTTGGTTAATTTGAGACTCTATGAGGCTATTTTATGTCCTCTCATGGTTATTTTGTCTCTTTGTAGTCTTTGTGTATCTTTGAGGTCATTTTGAAACTGATTAGAAAATGTGACAATAAAACAACACAAGTTTTCCATATCTTGCCAGCACAATCACTGTCTGTGGAACTGATATAAAACAATACCATTGTAGCCCCAAATTTTATCTACAACTTCTACTGAAATTGTCTAGAACGCTGGTCCATCACCATTTTCTTCATTTCACTGGCTCGTGTGAGATCACCTCTGCTGAGCGTTTTTTCTGGGCCACCTTTTGGATCATATTTGTTCCTGTAAAAGAATGATCAGTGACTAGAATATACAAGAAAACATGCCAGACTTGAACCTTGCAGGACTTCTCTTTACAAGGATTTCAAGGTTATATTTCAAGATTATAACCTAAACAGAACAATTGTGACATATCCCTAATATGAACCTCTTACAGCATGCCATCAAACTCAAAGACTGCATTGGTTGTTTGCTAATGACTCCCACAGCGACTAATATGACTGTAACAGCAAGAGGTGGACGAACTCTTAGAACTGGAGTTACATCCAGTAACTGCTATTCAAAGACACTGTTTGGTTCGGTTGAGGCAGCAAAGTACTTGATTAAGTTTAGGAAAAAGATAACAGGTAAAATAAGTTTGTGACTTCACCTGCAATTTGCATATCAGCTTCTCACAAACATGTTACACTGAATTTCTTAAAAAAAAATCACCTGGTATAAATGAGATTAAGATAAAATCCCAACATTAGTGAATACAAAAATAAACAGACTTA
This sequence comes from Plectropomus leopardus, assembly GCF_008729295.1. Lineage (NCBI taxonomy): Eukaryota > Metazoa > Chordata > Actinopteri > Perciformes > Serranidae > Plectropomus > Plectropomus leopardus. Next base: position 1,547,551 of record NC_056476.1, on the reverse strand, counting down.
CTTTTTGAGGAATTTCTCGATGGCCTTTCGCTCGTACACCGTTCCGTATTTTGTTTTCACTGGATCAACAAACATCTTGTTGGTGAGTGGACAGATTAGATGAGAGGGTACAAGCTGTTTCTCAGGATCCACCAATTTCTTTTTCCGAAGTAAAGAGAGTAAATATTAACACGCCATATTAATATAAAAGTGTACCAAAAATGTAATACAGCATAGAAACACATTTTATTTTTTATTGTAACCAAACCGTTTCCTTTCTTTTTTTAACCCAATACCCATTCCAGTTTGATAAGCTTTTTATTTAAAAACTAACTATTAGAGAGTTTTTTTTGTTTTCTTTAAAAAACTAAACCTAATTATGTTGAAAAAGCCTTCCTGCTTTTTTAAAAACACCTGTATTCCTTTACCTTCTCCATGTCATCCCGTGATTGTGCTGCAGTTTCCTCTGTATGTTTTTTGGCCTCCTGTTCATATGTCTCGCGGCTGGTCATGAACTCCTCAGCCAGAATGCTTTTACACAAAAAACACACATTTTTAACTCAAATGCTCATGTACTGAAGAGAAGCACATGCAACTCATCTGCAAAAATTTGCCCCACATTAGTGCTTTCAAAGTCTGGAAATAGAATAAAGATTTGTGGCTGTTTAAGTTAAAATATATACATCTGAATAATTATACAGATGAATAATTCATAATTCAATTCTAAACAAAATAGATTTGTAAGAGATTTTACCTGTGTTTTTGTTAAAAATATAGTGCTGTTCTTAATTATTATCAACTTTCTGTCGAATTTCTTGTCCAGTGCCTGTAAGCGAGGGCATTAATTCTTTTATAAGTAATGCTTAATAGCTTGCAGAAAATGCATTATAATAAATACTTCTTAAAATCACACACTGGAGCGACATAATGAAACAAAAACAGAAGTGTGTGGAGTATGTGATATGAGCATGTGGGAGATAAAGTCAGACCTGTCCAGTGGATCTTCGGGCTCAGGGATGATGAGAAGTCCGTACACAGCATTGAGGATATCTCTCATGGTGATTTGGGCATTGTAGTTGCGGTCAAATATGTTGTGGCAGATGCGGCCCACACTGTTGATGTTACAGTGGTACACCTTTGTTCATGTTAAAAAAAGTGACACTCAAATCAAAGTCTGTATATTGTTTACAGTTACATATTTTAAAATGATTTAAATGAAGGCAATTCTTTAATTTTTTATGAAGTAATGCTTTGGAAACATGGTTGCAGAAGCGCTCCATGAGCCTCAGTCACAAATGTTTCATTATTTTTTATGAACTTGTTAGGAATACTGCTGTGAAGCTGCTTGTTTTTGGGAGGATACAGATGTGACGAAGCGAACGACTGGAGGCTTCACTGGGTAGTTGGGACCAAACTGGCAGAACAACTCAAAGGTTCCCTTCTCATAAGGCGTGTCAGGCGGTCCTTCCATGAGGATCTTCCAGAAAGCTGTAAATTTAAGAAGTAACAAAGTTGAGCCTGTACACAGTACCTTACACTTGATAAAATTGATTTGAATGATTTTATTGATTTATGTTTTAAAGGAGAAAAAAAAAGTGAGGCCAAAAGTTGTACACCAGTGATCGATAAATGATAAAAAACACATGATCAACCCTCATTCCTGACAATGGCTGAAAACTGAAAATGTCGATAGAAACAGCATATGACATGTTTTGCACGCACAACTTGATTGTTGATCAGTGCCACTTACTGAAGTCGGACTCTGATGGGAAGATGCCACAGTAGGGATGTGGGTCACAATGCAGGCTCCTCAGCTCCTCCAGGATACGTTTATCCTTTTCCATCAGTTGCCCAACTTTGGCGTCTCTGATCTTTTTTTTCAGGACACTTGTGTGAAAGATTAGTGTCTTAATATTATTTGTATGCCTCTGTCAACAGCATTTAATTTACTCGGTTTCCGGCTTTGTTTTTCCATAACTAGCTTATTGTTACCGGGTGATCATTTGAAATTAGAAAATTATTATTTAGTATCACATTAATTGGGTAGTATTGTATTATAGGGAAGACTTGTTTTTCAAGGTTTGACTCTAATCCTTATAACTTCACCTTGCTGCAGCAATGCTGCTATAATGAAATCAACCCATCCAGGTCGTCAAATACCAAAACTTTGTCTTGACCCTCAGCATCTCATAGTGACGCACAGTGCTTTAGTGTCTCTATGTGACACACACAAGCATGTGGTAAATAGAAATGGCTGTGGTTAGGTTAAGGCCCTTGGTTAAGTACATTTCTCATGTAACATAAATTGATGTAAGCATGTAATGGTGTCACAGCCCTATGTACTTGACATGTTGACACGTTACATTGAATTAAAATGACACGTCACTTAATGTGACAGTAACACTGACGTTTTGCATAATGCTAAACTGCCTGATCACTCGGCAACCCTCTATTAAATTACACCCAGAAAAGCTTAAAAAAATGAAACTGCTGAATACAAAGCATGAGATCTTTTACCTAATGATGACACACAGCCTCTAACCTTGAACTCAAATCTGTGCCTGTGGAATTTAAGTAATATAATACAGAAAGCTTACCTCTCTGTTACTGCCACTTTGCTGTTCATCTGACCTGGCAACAGAAGCTCTGGAGATTCATCATACCCAGCAGAGGTAGCTGTTAAAGATGCCTGAAAAACACCAAGTGGAAATGAACCAGCACATCATTATAATGTGCAGTTGATGGCTGACGGTGTCTGATCAGAGCACGTCAAACAGAAGAGAGAATAACTGGTTCTCTAACTTTTGTGATGGAAGTCGCGTTAGCTTTTTTCTTGGGTTTCCTCATCTCCAAAGAGAGAACAGTCTCGATCTCAAAAAGCTTCAGGCCAGCTTTGCTTGTCTCTGGTTTGAAACAGCAACCCCCTAAAAACAATAATTAATAGAAAAAAAGGATTAATTTACAGATGAATACAGAAGAATTATTTACCTTTGATGCCCATTGTGAAACAATTGACCTGTCGCTAAGCCCCGCCCTCGAACACCACAAGTAAATACCATTGTGTGTAACGTCGCCTCACAGCAAACTCTGCTAGTTAACGCTACTTTAAGTTATCTGATAGCTGCTAACATTACAGCCAACTTCAGCTTTGTGACGTTAGCACATCATGTTACCTGTTCAGCTTAGTCTTAGTATTTTTGTTAAATGAAAATCAATCAGACAACATAGTTACTGTAGCAAAAGGCCCACCCAACTGAAATCCATTAATGATATCAATGAAAGCAAAGACTGGCTAACGCTAACACAACCACAAAGTAAAGACGGATCAAGAGAGAGACGCCCAGCTCTCTCTTGCTTTCAAACTCAGACCAAACTCAGACAGTGCTGATCAAATATAAACCAAGATTGCTTATTTCTGGCATAAAATTATTTCAGAAACACATACAAGTGCTATATTTGGCGGTAATATGACTGTGAATAGGAAGTCGGTACCAGACAGTCTTCCTATATTGTGAAAACAGACTAAAAAAACTGAGACAAAACTGTGAAACTAAGAAACACTGATCAAATAAGCACCAGGATTATATTACTGAGCTGCTTATTTTTGACTTAAATGTTTTCAGAAACATTCTTACTGACTGTTTAATGGTAATACAAAATTGCTTGTTTCTAACCGGTTGCCATATTGTTTTTGAACAAGCTAAAGCTAACGCATCCGCTAACTGGAGCATTTATTGGTCCAGTGCAGTGCAATGCACTCTGGCATTTGTATGGTATTTTTTAGTTGTTGTTTTTTTTTTTTTACCTCTAAAGTAGAAGTGAATCCCACAGTTTTCTCTTTCTCTTTTTTGTTAGGTCATACAGAACCAGTTTTTGTGTCTCTACTGCATAGACTGATAAATTACTCGGGGGGAAATTTAGTACTCTCTGCTTTCGTATGCCTTAGCATGGTCACATGAAAATGTATTGTTATGGAATCTGTTTCAAATAAAAAAAAAACTCTGATTAGATTATTCAAGTAACTTGAGGTTTTCATACTGTACCTGTTGCATAGCTGATTCCTCGCAGAATATTGTTCTCCACTTTTCCGAGGAGAACTGAGTCTACAATGATGTTGGATTTTACCAGGTTGGCAGCAACAACTTCTGGGCTATTCTTGGAGCTATGCACAAATAACAAACTCAATAAACACATTATATTTGCAGCTTTTTCATATTTTTTCATGGCACTGATGGCAATTTATTAGAAATTTAAAGACCAAAGCTTCCTCCTTGACATATTGCATCCCCTTGCCCCAAACTAATGATTGTGTCTAAATTCCTGACCACACCCTGGATGGCACCTGTAAGCTTATTCAAAGCTTAACCTTAAAACCCACTCTTAAGCTTCAAATAGTCCTTCAAATTAGTTTAAACCCACAGAAGAGGTGATTGGGATATAAAGTTGCATTACCACCTCGTGAGCAGCAGTAAACCAGGAAAGTAGAATAAAAAAAAAAAAAAATTACCCGACATCATTTCCATCTGTCAGACAGAGAATGCGAAGTTTACAGTCTGGAAACTTCTTTACTTTTTCAAACTCAAGTACTCCATGCTGCAGGGCATCATACAGCAGAGTGCGCCCTTTTGCCTTAAGGGTGTGCACATGTTCCTGGACAAACAAAAAAACACAACACAAACATGAAAATGTCCATTTAGGTTTACGTCTGTTGTGTCATGGCTCAGGAGCTCGTGCTATGTGACACACAGAAACACAGAACTATTTGCCAAGCAACATGCACTTCCTTTGTGCTGTAAATCAATCTTTTATTTTCTAGTGCTCGTGTCTTTTTTAAAGCCTTTACATTGCATACTCATATTAACTTCAAATTATAGTGTTGATGATTGTAGTGTAAAATGTATTGTATATACCTTGAACTTTTCAAGTGTTTCCGTAAATGTGTGGACAGTTTTCACCGTAGAGCTAAACTTAACAAGGCCAATAACATGATGAAAGTCATAGGACATGGTCCGTGTTGCAAAGTTGTCAAAAAGCTGTTTAACAGCATGGATTTTCTGTATTTCCACACTTCCGTAGCAATTCTCTGCCATGGATGAGCTTGTATCTATCAGCACCTGATGAAATCAAAGTCAGAAAATTATGTTATTTCATTTCTTTACTTTCTCACCAAAAATAAAGCTCAACGGAGAACCAACCCAAAAAATATGAGTGAGTAATATGATTCAGATGATGTGTATTTGTACAGCTGTTCTTGCATGCAAAACATAGCACTGTTACTGCTGCCGTGAAGGTATCAAATTACATAACTAAAGCACTAGACAACAAGCAGTGCTGTCTCTCTCTTTCCATAGAGATTTCTACGGCTTTTGATAATGCTGACCTCAATATTCTCATTCGGCGTCTCACAGATATTGCTTTTCCTGATCATGCAGTTGGGTGTTTTGGGAGTACTTAATGGACAATTATACGGTGCCACCTCGGAGGTCCTCAAGGGGGTACCACAAAGGTCGGTTCTGGGCCCTTTATTGTTTACTTTATAAATATACTGCTTAAGTTTTAATATTCCAAATACTATGCTGTAGATCTCTTACTAACCATTGTGTCATACTCAAACGTGAATTGGCCTGCTTTATGTACATGCTGCCTCGGTCACTGGTACATTTTTAGTCACAAGTTTTAAAGTTCTTGGTAAAATTCCTGCCCTTCTTATATTCACTTCTGAATATGACATGTGCGAATTATAATCTCCATTTGCAGGACTTTTTGCATATTCTTGTGCTCAAAGTCTGAAATTAATGGGGAAAAATGCTTTTAACTTCTCTGCACCTACAGCATGAAACAATCTGCAAAATGATCTTAATTGTCAACACACAGTGACCTTAAGTGAGTGTTAAACCGTGGTCAAAGTCACTGAATTCAGTGTGCAACTACATTATCTGACAGTCAATGGTTGAATTAAGTCTAATTAAATAAAAAAAAAATCTCAGAAATAACTCTTGCTTTTAACATTTAGCCCACTAGGTAGCACATGAAGCCAGAGTTATTCAGTGTGATTTCTCATTAAAAGATTTGATGCAGTAGAGAACCGATATTACCAGTATGGCCTCTTTCGGAGTCCTGGTTGTGTTGAATGAAAGGTCATCCCTGTGGTCACCAGTTCTGCATGAAAAGTCAATAACTTCATCAAAAACGCTCATTGAAAGTGTTAGGATAATATGTACTGTCTACACTATCATATGAGAGGACATTAGCTGGGGCTTTCTCACTACAATAATCTGAATAAATGATTTATACCGCACATTGCTGTTACATGTCCTCATGTACCATGTTGGGTAAATGTCAGACTGTTATAACTAATTGACTTTGTAGCTTTGTTGACAATTTTAAATAGAGAAGAGAAGACATTCAGCCACTTTTTATGAATGTACATTTACACTACAACAAAAACAAACTCAGACGGGGGGATGCTCCGGTGGCTTCTGGGAGGTTGTCACGGTACGCATCAAAATTCAGCCAGGTTTCTGCTATGGGGGAAACTTAGAGCACGCTCACACTAGGCCCAGTTGCCCCGTACCGTGCCATCGCATGTTTGGCCCCAGCCCCCAGACCCCAGACCCCAGTCCCCAGTCCCTCAACAGCCTGCACTCACATTGCTCCAGATCCAACCAGGCCTGAGCATGGTTGCCTCTCGTGCATATGTCATTACATCGTAATACGACACAGGTGACACACATTATCATGAAGCGTATCCACAGTCGATAAGATAATCGTGGATTTTCACAAAGACCTCTGAGTTCTTGTGGGTTTTATCCAGCTGACTCTGGATATATGAGTCTGCTCAAATTTTCCGTAAACACTTGATTTCAGCATCGGACCAAGTTATCTATAAAATGTTTGCCGAGAGGAACGATAGCATCCATTATACATCATGTACCTGTACTTGTGATCGTGCATGAGCAAGTGTACCGTGCCTAAGCCTTCCTCCTCCAGCTATGCCAGGACCAAGAAGTGTACCCGTGTACAAAAGCAGTCACACTAGTCAAATGAACTACACTGTGGGGATCAAACGTGCTTGGGCATGGTACGGATTGCCTGGTGTGAGTGCATTTAGGCATTTGGGCCAAATTTTCTATTTAGAACCATGAAGAACAATCAGACTAAATGATGTTTTTCTTTCAGAACCTACATCCTGTTTCAGCTCTATGGACAGCGCTGCACCACACGCCACAGGCAAGTTATCATGTCACCATCTAACAGCAAAAACACCCACTTGCTTGTGGGGCTTACAGTAATGGGATGCCAAAAATATGTAGACACAAATAAATAAATAAAAAAACAACATAAAACCATATAACCCCATGTAATGTATTAATTATATTATCACCATCCTCCAAATCAATAATAAAAACAGACACAGCAGAGCATCAGCTCAGTTTACAGATCAGTGTTAACAATTTAGAGTCTGACCAAGTGTCTCCCCTTCTGTTCCTGAGATATGATGCTGAGTAATAAAACTGAAAGTGTTTTTGCTGAACATTATGATGTCACAGTGAACATGACCTTTTTGGATATAAAATGCCATCACTTAATCATTACATCCTACTTAACATTGTGTGAAATGTCATTATAGCTTATAACTTATTGAATTGAGGACAAAAACATGTCAAGCGACCTTGACCTTTGACTAAATTCTAATTCATAATTAATTCCAAGTGGAGACTCCAAATGTACGTTTGTGCCAAATTTGAGGAAACTCAGTCAAGGTGTTCTTGAGATATTGTTTCCATTTAAATTAGATGGACACAAGGTGACAGTGATATCTGATCACCTAAATCTAATCAGTTCAACACTGACTCCAAGTGTACGTTTGTGCTAAATTTTAAGAAATTCCCCCAAGGCAACCCTGAGATCTCTTGTTCACAAAAATGGGATGTACATAGAAACAACCCAAAATATAATGCCTCCTGCCTCTGCTGTTGCATAAAAATATGCATCTTGATTTTATTTGTAATAGGGTTAAGAATGCAATAAATAAATAAAATAGAATAAATAATGATGATAATAATAATAATAATAACAATAATAATAACAATAATAATAATAACAATAATAATAACAACAATAATAATAATAATAATAATAATAATAATAATAAAAACAACTCACGCAGCTGCTAATTGGTCTACATCCATATTTTTGCTTTTCCCGGCCAGACAATCATACATCTTGATTATTGCCGGGTATGCCTTATCTTTTGACAAGAAGATACCGAGGTTGTCTGCCAAAGACAAAAGTACTTGTTAGAGAACAGCAGGACCTAAAACATTACACATACATGTATATGTGCATGGCTGTTTTTGTGACATATACTTATAATATCATAGATTTTTAAAATTAGGTGTAAATAAAATGTTCAGTGCCTTCACTCAGGTAAACAAGGTGTATCATATCATTGCCGAGACCCCTCAAAAGCAGTGGTGGAGTCACACATAGCTGAGGGAAAGCTTTCAGTACTTCTGCCATATCTCCAAATGTCTTGTCAGTGTTGATGTGGAAGCTGCAATTTCAGTAAGTGAAAAACAATGTTATTGTGCATTTGTGAAGTACTGTACTGTTCACCCTAAATACCTTCTTATCATCAAAGTTAACATACTTGATGTGAGCAGCTATGATTGTACACAAATGTGTGTCTTGGTGCTAATTGTATTACAGCTTGTGAACATGAAATTTGATAATACGTACTTCTGACTCGTTGCACTGTCATCAAAAATCCAGAGATGATACGTTTTAGTTGACGGATGGACACTGAGCAAAATCTTCTCAACATCGGTGGCTCTTCTGAGTGATGATTCTTTCAAAACCTCAGTGCAGTTTGGTATCTTCTCACCATCTTAACAAAGGAAAAGAGAGAGTCAAAATAAGTATCCATATCTAAAAATGCTTGGCCCCGACCAAGTGCTGCACAGCAGCTATACTTACTTTTGATTTTTTGAAGAACATGTGCTCTGTCATAGACACTTGGTAATCCCGGTACAGTGACTGGATCACAGAAACGGCTGCCTTCTTCAGACACCAGAGAAACTGGTGCATAGTTCTCGTGTGCTGAAGTGTGTTTCTGTGAAAAAATAAAAGGCTGTATTACAACGGGCATCAGGCAGTGACACTCAACTCTATCACTGCACCAAAAGTTTTTTATGCTGTTGAAGGCAGAAAATTGTAACAAGAAAATTGTGTAATAAGATGAGGATGCTTTTCAACATTAAAAGCTTCATGTAAACTGTACACTGAAGGCTCTCTTTTAATTATTTTAGTTGCAAATTAATTGGTAAAATAAACACCTTGGATACCTCATCACCTGTGTTTAGATTCTGCCTCCAAACAAATGTGAAAATACCTTCGCTTCTGAAATGAGATATGCCCAGCAGTATGTTGAATACTCAAAGACTTCGGTGTCCTCAATGATCTTGTGTCCATGATTTGTTCCCAGCTGTGGCAGAAGCTCTCTTAAGAGCATGTACAAACCTTCAACTACTGCAATCTACAGGAAAAGAAAAACACTTTACTTGAAGAGAAAAATAACATTTTTCAAGACAAATGTTGAAAGAAAATAAATAACGCTTTAGTTTGAAAATTATGTTTAAAATGTGACTATACTAATTGCATATCACCTCAAAAGACTCACTACAAAAGGGCCAATGCAAAAGCTGCTAACGGTGCTGTTACACCATCTTACACAGTTTACCTTCTGATTCCTGGATATGATCTCATTCTTCCAGATGAGCTGATACAAACTTTGGATCAGTGGGCTACATCCAGTCAGTTTTCTTATGTATCCAAACAAATCCGAGCATGGAACTCCCATGCCCCTCTCTTTCTAGAGTACAAAACATCAGCTTAAAACAGGTTGGAGTTACTTTGTGCACATGGTTATTTTCCGCAGACAGTTTGTAGTCCCGTTCTTGCATTCTCACATTCGCAGCAACCAGTCAGGTCTCATTCACAGTTTTTTTTTCATACTTTGCAATAAGTTAGTTTTTCAATGCTTCCAGTTTTTGACTAATATCTTAAAACTGACCTCTATATTCACACTGAAAAACACTTAGTATACCTTCAAGGCAAAGACAACGTAAGCAATGAAAAAACTGGCTTTCCCTGAACGACTGAGACAAATACATGTGACTGCAGACAAGAAAACAGATGCATTGCACTTCTAATAATGTATAAAACTCTGCTTACAATGATATAAAGAGAAGACAAGAAGACACTGATTCCTTTGGTTGTTTGTTGCACTGACGGACAAACGTCATCAATAAAGAATTCTCTGTGGTCTTGAACCTCCACAGGAAACGAGGACAGTGAGAAGTGCACTGTTGACTCATCTGAGATTCCACAGCTTTCCAATGTGTTGCCAGTGCCGTGTTCACCGCTGAAAATAAGCACACCAGAATTAGTACCAACGATCAGGATCAAAAGCCACACTCTCCATGCAGTGCAATAGCTCTGACGTACTTGTAATGAAGAACATTGCCTGGGATTCCACTTTCATTGGCAAGCTTGTTCTTCAGATCAGCAATTGTGTCCACAGCCAAGTCCACCTTCACCTCAAAGTCTCCCTGGTTCAAATATTCACAAAAGGCCAGAGAAAATGAAGTTGATGCAATAAATGATACACAACATGTTTCAAAACACACAATAACATACTCCAAAAATGAATAATTCCATGTCCAGAAGACAAAAACTCTCCTAAATAGTATAACAGACCAAAGAAAACATCAAGAATAAGAACTAACCTTTGCTGGAGAAATGGATTTAGGACAACTTTTCCACGACCAGTTTAGATAAAAGAAACAGTTCACAACTTACAGCCATAAACCTACAGTGTTTTTATATGAACCGGGTCCTGTTTTGCCAAGTTCAGGAGAAAAATGTTGCACAGCAGCGTGCTGCTCCCACTGTACATAAACTCACCTTCAGCATGACGTGGCATCGCACTGTATCAGTCCCGTAGGTTGCAGTAACCCTTGGCATCGTCATTTGAGGAGCTGCTCTCAGGTTCTCCTTTGGTGTTAATATGGCATAGATTAAATCTCCATTTTGAATATGTCTGTCTCTTAAAGACCCTGCAGGTGAGCAAAATCAAGATGACCTTGACAACTTCATAAGGTGTTGCACAGCGGATAAAAAGATTGTGTAGAAGTCACAGTGAATTTCTATGCGGCGTGGACTGTAAAATTAGATTACAACTGTCTAGCTCATGTATTTTGAATATTTGGCTGACTTAACTCAAATGTATTGGTAAAGGTAGTTGTTTGCAGTATGCTTATGCATCTCAATTTTCAATGTTATATCTAAATATTAAATGTACATGTTAAATGTAAGATCTACATCTAATAGTAAACATTGAATGAAAACGTTAAATCTAAATCTAAATCTAAATGTTAACTCTAAATGTAAATGTTAAATCTAAATCTAAATGTTGAATCAAAGTGTACATTTAAAATCTAAAGGTTGAATCTATATATAAATATTACATCTAAATGTTAAATCTAAATGTCCAATCTACTGGTAAATGTTAAATGTAAATGTTAACTCAAAATGTAAATGTTAAATGCAAATAGAAAATCTAAATCTAAATGTTACATCTAAATGGGATTTCAAATGTAAAACTACTTTTCAAAACACACGCACACACACACACACACACACACACATATGTACTCCAGCACTGAGTGAGCTTACATGTGTTGAAGAAGGGATCGTCCGTCAGAGGCATACCATCCGCTGTGTACAGACAGACACTTTGGGATGAATTAACACCTTCAAGGTGACAGATCCTCAACATCAGGTCTTCAACTGTGTTTTGTGCAGGATCCATATCTGCAAATTCAAAATGACCCAGTAAAAATACAGGTATGTGGGTATTATGACAATTCACACTACATTTACAGTTTTACAAAGATCACATTATTTTCCTGCCAGTTATCCAAACTGAGGGCTGGCTGTGTTTCTGAATCTGCCACTCCAGACTTTGGTGAACTCCAGATGCAATACTCACGACTGAAGATATGTGTGTCGACTAAAACCTTCTGCACATTTAACGACAACAAACTCTGTTTTTTTTTTGTTTTTACTTTGTTTTTTAAGTGAAACTCATTCAGCTTTGTCGGGTCAAAGGGCCCTACGGTGCTCGGGACAGAGCCCTGTGCAGGCAGGCCAGAAACACAAGAGAGACCACAATGACAAATCTATTTTTTTGGCACGTACTGACATGTCTAAAGGCCCGATGGTGATGATATTTGGCAGGGGAGTTTAAGGCAACTCCCCAATTGTAAGACTTTTTAATGTGATACAGCCTTTGCCCAGTTTCACATTCTCTTGTTCTCCTGCAGCAGTTGTACTTGTTTTTTTCAGCTTGTCCTGTCATTTTGTACCTGTCCTCACAATGTCCTCAGTGCGTGCACTTCCTTGTGTTATCTTCTAACTTATTAGCCACAACCATCCTGAATCCTTGCTGTAATGTGTAGTTTTTAAGGCTGAGCGCTCCCTTTCTCAGAAGTCAATGCCAACATGAGTCAGATACTTTCCAAATCACACCAGTATCAGCCTTTTTTTCTCTGCACCTCATACGTTCTGTAGACGTTACAGTGTGAAAGCAAAAATGGTTTTAAAAATGCCATAAATAGTATGAATTTCTTGCCTTTGATATATTTTGGTCCTGGACATTTGGGGTATGTGTACTGCAGACAGAATGACTCCACTGACTTCGTCACAGGCATCGCTGCTGCTGCTGCTGCTGCTGCTGGAGCTCTGAGTCTGCGAATTTTGTCTTTCATGATGGAAAAACGATTCTTTTCCACCTGACTTAATCCTGTATGGAAAAATTAAAACAACTGAACATTTTATTATGGTAAACTTTTGCTTTCTGTTTCAACCAACCGCTACTTGAAAAATCCCCTGTAGTGTAAAATAATGAGAATTTCTACCACTGGAAAAAAATAAATAAATGTTGCCAACATATGAGGAAGAGGCTTTAATGGCTTTTGGAGTAATGTTATACAGCTAGCTGGAAGGTCCCTGTCTCCTGAAAAACATTTTTCACTATACCCAGTCTTATTTTGCATGTTTATAATTAAAAACTATTATTGTTGTTCCTTTTTTCATACTGAAAGCTACATGGTGCTCTTAAAATGAAAGCTTCAAGACCAAAGTTAATGTCATTCACATTTATAAAAAAACAACAATTCATGTCTTTGGGCAACACAGGCCTTTAAATGACATTATTTAACATAAAAAAATCATGTTTGGTGACATCCAAAACAGGATTAAAAAAAATAAACTTATAACTGCTTTCTTTTTTTTAAATTACACCCAGTAACCTCACCAAGGCTGATCAAGTCTTCATCTGTTACATCAAAGAAATCTCTTTCATCCTTAATACCCAGCTCAAGAAATCTGGCGTGGAAAGACGTCAGTCTGTGCTGCTCAAGTAAGTTGAATATTGCACCCATCTACAACAAGGAAAACACACAGCAGGAGCAAATCAGATCAGTACCCCTCACAACCAACTGACATCCGAAACGAAAATATTTCATGTTTTGTCGCTTTGACGGTTAAAGTCTTTACTTCGAGAAGGACAAACTCACCTTGAAGAAGAAGTGCAACAGTTGTGCAGTTTAGTTTTTGTTTCAAGCATTTAGTGGAGGGGGTGGCGCCTTTGAGGAAAACGAAACCGAATTATTCGAGAATGTGGGGATTACCTACAAGTTATTACGACACTGTTCAGCGACGTTAATTTATAACTTTGGATGAGGATTTGAAAAAGTTTTTTCAATCGATACATAAAGGACTGTGAGGGACGCAGAGACCCTGAGAACCAGCCGAATCTGCGAGCTTTGTTTAGCGCTGTCAGCTGATAAAATGTTTCAGTGATTCAACATGAAGCGTGCAAGACAAGACGTGTCACCTGCGGACACCTCCACTGCACACCCCTCCACTGCACACCTGTGCCAGGAGATGAGCCTTTCGGCACCGAAGAGTGAACCGTTTCGTCACTTGCGACGTCGTCACGGAGTTTGAGACCTTTCGAGACGGGTTTCGAAATGTCACGTGATCATGTCAAACCTGATCAAAGTGCTGAAACTTGCGAAATGTGTGTGT
>NC_056476.1:1176750-1181750 GCF_008729295.1 Plectropomus leopardus | reverse complement strand
TCATGTAAAGAGGATTTAATGTAAAGAGGATTTAATCTATTTTTCATACGACAAAACTAATACGTTTTTAATTTAAGGACAGTTTTACTAAATAAAAGAATGAATAGATTTGTAGTTCATTTTTAAAGGAAATGCACTGTGAATCAGCCACATTAAAAAGAATCAGTCATTTCTCATATTCAGGTCAATCAGAAAGATTTGAATACTTTTAAAATAGTATTAAAGCACAATTGTTCATTAAACGAACTCCCAGCACTTAAAGATATTTCATTTTCGATTTTGGCCAAAGTGTTAAATTCTTATTTGGACTGAATGAAGCTGATGAGCCGGAAAAATATTAAACAGGAGTCAACATGATGATGTTAAGAGAGGAGTGTTTCAGTTACAAGTCAAGTCAAAGAAAAACCTTTTTAGATCAACTGTTTTCTGTTAGATGAATGAAATTATGAAAGTATCCAGACCAGATAAATTAGTTTTGTCAACTTCAGCTTTCTGGAGTCAATTTAACTGTCCAAATATTGTGATTTCTCAGTCTTTTAATTCCTTTTTTTTTTTTACCGATGCTGTGTTCGCTCCAGCTTTCTAATTCCTCTTCAGATGGGCGTGTTTTCATAATGAACTGAGTTTAACGTGTTTTGTGTAAATGACGCATCAGTTTGGCCATTAAGCTCTTAAAAGTTTGACTCTGCTGCTGTTGTCCTCATGCTGAAGCCAATTGAGTATAAATGAAGTTATAATTGATGTTTTAGTAAAAACAAAGTGGAGCTCACTGAGGTTCTTAAAACTGTTTTCTGACCTTTTTGCATCAGAGCCTGCCTGATATTGAACGCTCATGTTGTTAATTATCACCAATAATCTGCCTCCGCTCGTGGAAACGACTGAAATCAGCCTAAATTAACGCTCCTCTAAACACACGCGGTCAGTGAATCCATCTTTTTTTTTTAATCCAAAAGTTGTTGAGACACAAAGTGAAAAGTGTCTCACATGCTCCGCTCTCCTCCCTCCCACCTGCAACATCTATAACAGCTAAATGAAATATGCAAATAATCGCTGCCGATCCCAATAAGAAATAATTAACGCTGTCTGCTCTCCGTGGCAGCAGGTATTAGCATGCCAAAGCACTCCAAAATGTAATTTATAAAGTGAGTTTAAAAAAACCAGCCAGCTCTTTCTGTGTCTTTGCCAACGGCAATCTGACGTTTCTAATGCACTCTGAGAGAGGGAATAAATTGATAGTGGTGGCGACGGGCCTTTTTCTCTTTTAATTTTCCATTCCTGATATTTCTCAAATATTTAATTACGCGGATGGTAAAAGTGAATATGTAAAGTGGGTGTTTTTCTTGTCTTTTTTTTTCCGAAGCCACAGATGGTTTGTGTCATATTACCTTGTTAAACATGGATATGGTGTTGGTGATTATTAGAGGAAGTAGTTGAGTTTGATGAAAGTTGTGGGAAAGTGGCGGCGACAGCGGCAGAATGGTCGCTTAACGAGCAGACGCCTCGAGAGGAGGGAAATGAGTTTGCTTGGTTCAGCTCGACACTTTGACTGAGAAGTTTTCATGTTTCTCCTCCAGCTTTTTTTTTGGCTGCTTCAATGCAGGAGTTAAAATTGTGTTAATATGTGTGTGTGTGTGTGTGTGTGTGTGTGTGTGTGTGTGTGTGTGTGTGTGTGTGTGTGTGTGTGTGTGTGTGTGTCCTGTTGTGAGTTTGTGTCCGTCTGACACCGACTGCAGAAAGTTTTATAATTTAGAAAATCAAGCTGAATGATTTTCAGCAAGAATGTAAACTTCAACTTTTACATCAGCGACTTGACAAACGTCAGAGGTCATCACGTGTCGATAATATTCCTCTCTCTGTGGTCTCCCGCGGCGCTCTGTGCGGTTTCAGGGCTCTGCAGAGAGCGTTTTTCTGCTGCTCCGGACTGTGAGGAGCCGTCACTTGAGTCTGTTTGATATAGTAACTTAAAAACTTGCAGCCATAGTGGTGGTTCAGGCACATTTTTGAGTCCGTGCTCTTCTTTCGTGTCAAAAAAATCTTCATCATAAAAACACGGCTGAACTCTTTTAAAGCTCTTCGTTACTCCACCTTTGAATCAACACAAATTCAATAACACACATTCATAAAGAACCTCTCAAATAACCTGCTCTCACATGAAAAACAAAAGCCGTTTTTACAGTATCCCAGCGTCCCATCATTCTGAGCAATAACCATAACAATATCCAGTTTGTGTAATTACATGCTCTCTGTTTTAGCTTCTACCGTCTTTGAAAGTATTAATTAGCTCTTTGTTTGTTGTGTGTGAGCCTCGTATTTTATTGGTTTACGTCATTCTTTATAGTTTTAATACTCGACTTTATCGTGCTGGTTATTTCAGTAACTAATAAGCCCTTTTGGAAATGAATCGATCCTCTTACTGTGAATGTATCGTCTGTGATTCTGTGTGCGAGTAGCTGCAACAGGTGTGATTTTCAGGGGCGGATTTAGGGATTTTGGGGGTCTTGCTTTACATATAATGGCCGTTTCAATCTTTGACTCGTGTTCCAGCTCTGTTTGTAAATCCAAGTCCTCACGTGAGGCAGGAAGAACTTTAACAAGGTTTGTTTGGGAAAGCAGAGAAATACACTAAAAATACAGCAGGCAGAGTTGCTTCCTGCCTTGTTTCTGTGTTTTTGAAAGAAATGCAGCCAATCGACTCAGGTTTTAAAGGGTTAACAGGCAGGTTTTGAACAGGCATTATCAATAAGTGATCTGAGTTTTAGTGACTGTCTGCTTGTTTCTTTGGAGAGAAATGATGCAAATCAGTACTAAGAGGATGAGACAGAGAGGATTTCAAAATAAGAGCGTGAGAGTTTGTTGTGTTTTTCGGCTGAAGGACGACGATGTGATTCTCTGATGAGCAGATGAGATGTTTCTCTTTCTGTCGCTTTTCCAGCTGATTGAAGGAGGTTCTGAGACAGTGGACACTATTTATTTTTCATTAAGGACGGCTGCTGAAGGAATTCAGCTCCGACAAAAGAAACGGACACATGTTTTCACACACATACACACATACACAAACATATGGACTTACACATGAATACAAATGAATAAATCTACGCAAGGACACAAAGAATAAACACACAAGAACACAAACACTCTATGCAGATGGATATACAGACTCTCTTTCACACACACACACACACACACACACACACACACACACACACACACAACACACACACACACACACACACACACACACACACCTACTTACTGCACAATACACACACATGCACACACACACACATGCACACATACACACACGCACACATACAGCCTCACTTTCTGTGTTTCTGATCAAAGATTCTCCATCTTGTTCTTAAAAAAAAGAAGATAAAAAAAAAAGAGCACTGTAGGCTGTAATTATTACCAGAGCATCTGATGCTGTGTGTGTGTGTGTGTGTGTGTGTGTGTGTGAGTGAGAGAGAGAGAGAGAGAGAGAGAGTCTGTTGTTATTCTACTTTGATTCTTTTTGGTTGTTTCTTGTGTTGATTTTTCTTGTCAGAGCAAATAATGAATCAGAATGGAAAGTAAGTGTGTGTGTGTGTGTGTGTGTGTGTGTGTGTGTGTGTGTGTGTGTGTGTGTGTGCGCTTGTGCATGTGCATGTGTGTGTGTGTGTGTGAGATGCTGTGATAGACACTGTGTGTTTGTGCGTGTTATTCCTGTTAGTCATGAGTGACTCTTCTTTTTTGCACTGATGAAGAGTTGAGCGGATCTTTTTACACTTTTATTGAAAGACGGAGGAGACGAGAGCAGTGAGGGAGGGATGGAAGGACGGGGGAGGAGGAGGGATATATTGTCGATGGGGAAGAGGACGGATGATTTGAGGATGTTGGACAGAGGAGACGACAAACAGGGAGATAAGTTTGAAGATGACGGGGACAAATGGAGGAAGAAAGGAGGAGAGATTGGTGATGTTGAGATGAAACAGGAAAAATGGATGAGATGGAAGCAGGAGAATGAGGAGGATGGAAAACCTGAAATACAGGTGATGGAGGGAAAAAAGGACAAAGATGACAGAGAAGGAGGAAAAGAGGAGAAAAGGGGGAAGTAATTTGAGAAAAGAAATAAATGAGGAATGTGACTGAGGAGAGAAAAGATGGCAGGATGGATGTAAGATGTGCTGAAAGAGGGATAGACTACAGAAAAAATAGGAAGACACAAGAGGAGTAGTGGCAAATGACAGGGACATTTAACAGTGTAGAAGAAGAAAGAGGGAGAGATTGAAGGAGGAGAGGGATGGAGAGATTGATGGGGAAAACAGGACAAAAAGGAGGAGGAAGAGAGTAAGAACTCACGAATTAGAAGAAAAAAAGGTTGGATGGATTTATGAAATTCAGAAAGAGGGATGAAAGACAGAGGAAAACAGGAAGACAGAGGAGAAATGTTGGGAAAGGATGGAGGGATGTGGGGACGTTTAACACCGTCAACAGAGGAGGATGGAGGGATGATATGTGGACCGAGAGATGGAGAGAGGGATAACACCAGGTGAGAAGAACAACACGGATTAGAGAGATAAAAAGATGGAGGGAGGTCTTAAAGGATGAAAACAACAAGAGGAAAAAGAGATGGACAGTTTTAGAGTGAAAAAAGAGGAATGAAGACACGAGACGAAGGAAGTCTGGAGGAAAAGATAAAAGAAGACGTATAAGAACAAAAGAGGAGAGAGCGAGGCAAGAGGGGTTGATAGAAGAGTGATAAAAACAAGGCTGAGGAGCGGGAAAGGGGGAAGTGTGGGATGTAGGAGGGGATGGAGGGATGGATAGATGGAGGTGTGGAGGCTGTTTTTGTCTCTCTACCTGTGAGGCACAGTAAATCACAGGCAGATAAGGTAATTCTGTGAGCCGTTCATCATCAGGCTGCAGACACTTTTATGGCCAGCAGATTGGCTGTAAGGGCTGCTGATTACAATGAGAGAGGGAGGGAGAGAGGGATGAGAGGGGGAGAGAGATGACGGGGA
>NC_056476.1:1168897-1173781 GCF_008729295.1 Plectropomus leopardus | reverse complement strand
TGTGTGTGTGTGTGTGTGTGTGTGTGTGTGTGTGTGTGTGTGTGTGTGTGTGTAAATATTTTCCACAGGTCATCTGTGGCCTTCTGCTTCTTTCCTCTGACACAAACTGACAAAAAACAGATTTTGATTTCCTTTATTGCTCTTCTTGTTTATTCGTTCTCTTTCTTTTTTCTTTTTCGATTGAATGCTCATTGCTTCCATCCCTGCTTTATTTTATTTTTGCAGTATAAGAGAGTTTATTTTCTCTTTGTCCAAAGTTATGGCCTCTCCACTCAGATAACTTTCAGTCAGAACGTAGAGCTGACAGATGTTTACATCCTACGCCCACATTCAAGACCCCAAACCTGATCTCAACAGCAAGGTCACAAGTAGGAGACAAATACGAAAAAACAACCCGACAGTCAGAAAATGTCGGCACCTCTGCAGACTACACACACGTTACGTTTGCACATCATAATATATCAGATATGTTGAAACTTGACGCTTCGACAGTGCTGTGCTTTATGTGTGGTTAGGTTTAACCACGTGGTTTCAGCTTGGAAATGATCATTTTTTTGGCTTAAATTACTCACCGGTCAGGTTTCAGTTATGAGGAACCACGAGGACCTTTACAGACCTCTGACTTCAGTCATAAACGTGTTTGTTCTCCACTTCCTCAGATATTTCTCTGGTTTTCACTTTGTTCTTTCATTTCTTTGATTCTTACGTCCACTTCAATTCTTTTAATCCAGTTTTTAACCCTTTCCTTCACAGCATATGCCTCCTCGTTTTTCTTTTATCCATCCGTCTTTTATCAGATTTCCATCAGTTTTTCTCTCCTCTATCTCATTTCACCTGTTCATTTTTGTTTTCTCTACCTTTTTATGGCCTATTCCTGCTCCTCCTCTTCTTCTCCGGTTGTTCTTTCTTCTTCTTCTTCTTCCTCCTCCTCCTCCTCCTCCTCCTCCTCGAGCAGACCTGACTCTGGTTGTTTTCAGATTGTTTAGTTGCAATTAGAGCTGCAGCAGCCTGATCACTGTGATCAGTCAACAGTGACAGCCATTAGCCAGCTACCACCTCTGTGTGTGTGTGTGTGTGTGTGTGTGTGTGTCTGTGTGTGTGTGTGTGTGTGTGTGTGTGTGCGTGTGCTTGTGTGTGCACGTCTTATAGTGAAAGTGTATTTTTGTATTTGTGTGTCCTGCGTGCGTGTGTGTGTGTGTGTCCATTAGCTGCTTGGCCGCGGCACATTAACAGTCCATTCATTATCTGTGTGAATCTCCCTCTGCACTTAAAGCTTTGATCCGTAAAACCTCCAAACAACAAACTGAGGTGTGAACCTGCTGAATTATTTCTGCCGGCTGCACAGACTTCTGTGATATTTTAAATTATTCAGTTCATGTCTGTTCTGGGCAGCCGAACAATGAACCTAAACTAACAGCCAAGTATGAAACCTGCAGGATCCTCCTTCAGTGGGAGATAACAGACGAAATGACTCGAAGTGTTTTCACTGGAAACCGCAGCTTTCTTCTTCTGCTGCGTTCGTCCGTCGAGTCTCTGTTCACCTGAGAGTCAGGACTCAAGTCATCCACAACAATGACACAGACATCCTAGAGTCAACTTCAAGTCTGCAGTCATTTGTGATCCATTCCAGACAAGTCCAAGTCAGACCGCAAAAATCAGAGTTGAAGCCAAGTCTCATTTTATTTAAAGGGATACTTTTCCAAATCTTCAACTGGCTCCTGGAGCTCCGCGCAGGTCTGCCAGCTGTCGCCGGCGGGGAGTTTCCAGCTGTAACGCCATTCATCAGCCAAACGTCTCATTCTAAAGTAACGAAAACACAACCCTCCCGATGTTCAGGTGATAATACACTCAAAAAAACTGAGATATCAAATTATATTCCATTTCTGACAATACATCCCCCTAAATCCTACACACTAACACAGATGTGTATTTTTCAAGTGTTTTTGGGGGAATGTGTTTGACATAATAAGTCCATGTCAAGACTTAGAGTCCGAGTTCAGTCATTTGAGTCAGGTTATTGAATGAAGACTCTTCCACTGACTCTTATGTTACCTAAAAGGAAAAAAGTTGATTCTTACAAGTTTGATGTTCAGCAGATATTTTACTTGCTGCTATAAAATCTGTCAAATATCGTCTCATCTCAGCACGTCATGAAATTTGCCCCTCAGCAGTGCAGATTTGCGTTAGTTGGACTTTTGTGACTTTTTTTCATTCTTTCATCTTTCATTCACTTCTTGTTGTGGTTCTGCCACCAGACGATTTATACCACATTATTTTTGCCATTAAGCTGCAGCTCTGGTGAAATAATCATGACGCAGTGAGCGTGTTTGGATCCAGTGACCTTCTCACTGGTGTTGGCGTACCTGTGAAGATTTGGTAGCATTATGGTCATTTCAACCACGAGGAATCTCCATCCTTGTCACTACGAGGCTCCGTGAAGAGCCATCAGACAGCTTGATGGAGGACATGAGCGATAATATGCGCAGTAAGAATCCCTGAATGTGGCTTTACTGTGTCTTCATTATCTGCTAGTGCTGTTTAATGACAATCAGATGCACGGCCTAATTACTGCTACAGACACCGAGGTGGGGAGTGGCAGTGCCGGGGGGGGGGGGGGGCAGACTGCAAGGTCAACCAAGGGCATCATGTTTATGTTTGTGTGTGTTTATGGACCTCACTAAAAAAGATGATACAAGAATGACCAAGGGCAGAGGCTAGGTAAACACACTCAGTCCATTTGTGTGTGTGTGTGTGTGTTTTCACTACAGGCTTATGAGTATCCTTTTGCATCCATATCTGTGTGTGTGTGTGTGTGTGTGTGTGTGTGTGTATTTTAAATGAACGTAACCTTGACTAAAGGGCAAAATAAAGGGCAAATTGGAATAAATTTATCAAATTATAAAGCCTCGTACAATATTTATAACTGGCGGATCCACTATTCATTACAAAAGATTAAATACCAACTTGTATCAATAATTCATCCTCTTAATCTTCATTTTTAGTGCAATTAAGAGCAGAAGCAAATGACATATTTCACACCCGGCTGTAAGATAGTTAGCATGCAATTTGGCGAATGTGGCTGCAGCTCTGAGGGCGTCTCTGCTGCTGAATATATAACATGTTTGGACACATGAATCCAAAACACGATGTCATGACTGCTTAATAATGATGACACTCACTTCATTTTACATAAAACTGATCTGAATGTAAATACATCAAGATATACATTTAAAGGTTTAAGCTTAACTGAAAAATTGATCTAATGCTTTTGAGCTATTAACATGGCAGATTCGTTGAAAAATGAATAAATATATACACGTTTACAAAATGATAAAGTGAGTCACAAGAGTCATATTTCATATTGTTATTTAAAATTGCTTCATATTTAGTCTTAAATTGCATGTTTACGGGATACTGGTATCATTTTTGGCTGTTTAAAATTAATCATTTGCTGTGTAAGTGATACTTTCCTCCGAAATACGACCACAGAGGTCCCTTTTACAAGCAGAAATTATGAGCCATGTTAATGTTTTTTTTTTCTTTGATTGTTAGATGGTAACCTCCAGTGACCACATTGTTTATTAAGAGCACAGGACGAAGCTGGATTAAATAGTACAAACAAGGCACTAAATGCATTCATCTAAAAATAAGGCCTTGATCGGTATTTCCACTCATGATGCATTTCGTCACATGGAGAATTCATCAGAAATCAGCATTTCACACAGATTACATAGATTACATTAACGAGGCAATGCTTACGAGGCTGTCGGTGAATTTACTAAGAAAGTTTTACAAAGTCAGCGTGATGGCTGTTAAATCTGTGAAGTCTAACCCCCCCACCAAAAATCTGTTAGAATGGGTTTAATGTCAGACTGAGGGCGGAAATTTTTTGTCCGATATCAGCTAACACATTCAGTACTTTCAGGAACATAAGGTCTACTGACGAGTTTCTTCCATTAATTACTGTGAAATGCTGGAAATGGACCTCATGTTAAATTTTACGGGTATTTTTTTGTTGTTGTTGCTGATCTTTTTGCTCATTTTGGATTCAATTCAATCTTTCCTGAACATCTTTCATCTCCTCCACTCTATTAATTAATCGCTGATATTGCAATGAATTAATAGCAACAACAGGTGTGGTGTGAGGTCATTAATTTAGGCTGGGCCTTAATGAGTCTCCAATGAGTAATACTGTGTGTGTGTGTGTGTGTGTGTGTGTGTGTGTGTGTGTGTGTGTGTCTGTCTCCTGGTGCTCATAAGAGCTTGTTGTTATTGGTGTTAACATATGTCGCTGACAAGGTGTCCGACTTTTTATCCCTCCTTCTTTTGACTTTCCTCCTTCTCTCATTTTTTAATTATAAAATGGAAAAAAAGGAAAAACAGATGGAGCAACAGAAAGACATCCATCCGTCCCTCCTTCTCTCCCTCCATCTTTCCCTCATCCCTCTCTTCCTTCTTTTCTCTACACACTCGTTTATTCGTCCCTTCTCTCCTCTCTACCCACTGCTCATTGTTATCCTCTAAAATTTTTCCCGACTTTCTTGTGCACACAGGTGATCTTTTCTCTACAGTAAAAACCAGTGATGCTCAACTTATGGCCCGTAGGACAAATCTGGCTCCCGATGGGGTGCCTGGTGGCCCCTCAGCCATTTTCTTATTGACAATAAAAATAAAGTGATTCACACTGGGAATTGTTTTTGTACTTTTAGTATCTATAAAGTATCAGAGTGCATAAAACAGCATCAAAATAGAGCTTGTTGATCAAAAAAAGTGCCAGTGGATAATACCCTAATGTCCTAAAATCTGAGAAACATCTTAAAATCTGAGAAAGTCTTAAAATCCAAAAAATGACCTAAAATCTGAGAAACATCTTTAACAAGAGAA
>NC_056476.1:1146397-1166397 GCF_008729295.1 Plectropomus leopardus | reverse complement strand
AGAGGGAGGGACGAGTGGAGCAAGGTGGGGGAGAGGTGCAGAGAGGAGGACTCACGGAGAAAAAGAAAAATGGGTAGAATGGACAAAGATGAAAGGGGGATGTCTGCCTTTCAGCTGCCAGACTCTGGGACACAAAGAGAAGGACGTCTTTTCATGGAAAATATAGAATAATGTCGGACTTGTCCTTTAAAAATACAGACATTTGAATTTTTAAGTGCTTCGTCTTTGCTCAGCGTGATCATAAAACTGAGTAAATCTGAACTTAAAACGAGAGAAAAAGAAAGAAAGGAAGGAAAGACTCACATTAGGTGGGTTTCTATTCGTCAAATTGCGCAACTTGTGAATATGAAGTTCGCCTCATGGAAATACGTCAATAAAAAAATGCAGATTGTTTTGTATATGAGGTGGTATTTCACTCAATTTGAAAAATCAATTCAATTTGGGATCTTTTTTGGAAGATTAATATTCAGTTAATTTAATTTTATGTTATTTGTAAGACCCAAAATCACAAACCCCATTTTTTCTCCAAAGGCGTTAAAACAAACACGACCTTTCTGTCCCTTGGACCATCGCAGCAGATTAGGAACAACTCCCCAAAAAAGTTAATTCACTGATTGTTTCAGCACAATATTTCATCATTTTGAGTTTTAATTGTGGAATTCAAGGCGTCGTTGAATGCAACAACATTTACTTTTTATAACAATAGCATTTCCTCCTTTTAGTTTTGGTGAATCCGTTTTGTGTTCAGATTAATTTATATTGTCCACAATTCAGTTTCCAATAAATCACGGGCATAAATTTTCACAAAACATACGATTTCTGCAACGATTTACATTTTTAGTGTCACATGAAGGTTTAAATGCAAAAGAACGGTGAGGAAAGAGGATACTTTAAACAGTTGCGAGTGTTTTTTGGGGCTAAGAGGAGGACACGACAGGAGAAATTAAAAAAGCAAGAGAGGAGGAGGAAGGGATGAGGGGAAGGAGGGAGGTTAGAAAGAGAACAGGAGAGGACAGCAGAGGAATGGGGATGCGATAGAGATCCGGGCCGGTTGACTCTGAGCGTGGAGATTGAAGCATCCCGAACACGCAGAGCGGCTCTTCTCCCCCTCTGAGTGATTTAAATATTGACCTCAGGTTATTACGAGCTTTTTAAATCAAATTACCGAGTGTTGGACTCCTGCCTGATACCTGATAGAGCCAATCAGACGGCTCGTCCCGCTCCCGGAGCTCCGCCACACAGCACTTTACATAAATTAAGATTAAAGTTGGGGAAGTTTGGGGAGTTAGTTTAACCACGCAGTGACACTCTATCAAGATAATTTGTGTTAAGAAAATCTCAGTGTTGGTGTTAATCCCTGGTTTAAGATCTGCTAAGCTGCGTTTCCAGGTCATTTCAAAGTGATAAAACTCGCTGTTTGCAGCTGGAGGCTTTTCATGTAAGTTTCACACCACCGACACTGAAGGTTACCGCTTTAAAATAATTCACAAGATGAAAGTTTGCAGCATCAGGAATATATGCATAAACTCTCAAAATATATTCGACTCTGATATTCCCCCACAAATGTTTCCTCAAGTTACAAAAAAAAAAAAGAAAAAGCTCTTCAAAATGTCACGTTGAAGCTGTGTCATCATCGAGTGCAAAGCTGGTGTTTTTATGGACACATCATTACATCATATCAGCAAATCTTTACGTCTGGCTTTCTTTTTAAAAACTGTAATTTGAGCCACTGTTATTATTAATTAATAAACTCAACGTTTATTGTATTGCATCCATCAAAGGGTCTTTTTAAGGAGAATTTAAGGGTTAACAGTCAGTGGTTTGGTTCATGTAAAGAGGATTTAATGTAAAGAGGATTTAATCTATTTTTCATACGACAAAACTAATACGTTTTTAATTTAAGGACAGTTTTACTAAATAAAAGAATGAATAGATTTGTAGTTCATTTTTAAAGGAAATGCACTGTGAATCAGCCACATTAAAAAGAATCAGTCATTTCTCATATTCAGGTCAATCAGAAAGATTTGAATACTTTTAAAATAGTATTAAAGCACAATTGTTCATTAAACGAACTCCCAGCACTTAAAGATATTTCATTTTCGATTTTGGCCAAAGTGTTAAATTCTTATTTGGACTGAATGAAGCTGATGAGCCGGAAAAATATTAAACAGGAGTCAACATGATGATGTTAAGAGAGGAGTGTTTCAGTTACAAGTCAAGTCAAAGAAAAACCTTTTTAGATCGACTGTTTTCTGTTAGATGAATGAAATTATGAAAGTATCCAGACCAGATAAATTAGTTTTGTCAACTTCAGCTTTCTGGAGTCAATTTAACTGTCCAAATATTGTGATTTCTCAGTCTTTTAATTCCTTTTTTTTTTTTTTACCGATGCTGTGTTCGCTCCAGCTTTCTAATTCCTCTTCAGATGGGCGTGTTTTCATAATGAACTGAGTTTAACGTGTTTTGTGTAAATGACGCATCAGTTTGGCCATTAAGCTCTTAAAAGTTTGACTCTGCTGCTGTTGTCCTCATGCTGAAGCCAATTGAGTATAAATGAAGTTATAATTGATGTTTTAGTAAAAACAAAGTGGAGCTCACTGAGGTTCTTAAAACTGTTTTCTGACCTTTTTGCATCAGAGCCTGCGTGATATTGAACGCTCATGTTGTTAATTATCACCAATAATCTGCCTCCGCTCGTGGAAACGACTGAAATCAGCCTAAATTAACGCTCCTCTAAACACACGCGGTCAGTGAATCCATCTTTTTTTTTTAATCCAAAAGTTGTTGAGACACAAAGTGAAAAGTGTCTCACATGCTCCGCTCTCCTCCCTCCCACCTGCAACATCTATAACAGCTAAATGAAATATGCAAATAATCGCTGCCGATCCCAATAAGAAATAATTAACGCTGTCTGCTCTCCGTGGCAGCAGGTATTAGCATGCCAAAGCACTCCAAAATGTAATTTATAAAGTGAGTTTAAAAAAACCAGCCAGCTCTTTCTGTGTCTTTGCCAACGGCAATCTGACGTTTCTAATGCACTCTGAGAGAGGGAATAAATTGATAGTGGTGGCGACGGGCCTTTTTCTCTTTTAATTTTCCATTCCTGATATTTCTCAAATATTTAATTACGCGGATGGTAAAAGTGAATATGTAAAGTGGGTGTTTTTCTTGTCTTTTTTTTTCCGAAGCCACAGATGGTTTGTGTCATATTACCTTGTTAAACATGGATATGGTGTTGGTGATTATTAGAGGAAGTAGTTGAGTTTGATGAAAGTTGTGGGAAAGTGGCGGCGACAGCGGCAGAATGGTCGCTTAACGAGCAGACGCCTCGAGAGGAGGGAAATGAGTTTGCTTGGTTCAGCTCGACACTTTGACTGAGAAGTTTTCATGTTTCTCCTCCAGCTTTTTTTTTGGCTGCTTCAATGCAGGAGTTAAAATTGTGTTAATATGTGTGTGTGTGTGTGTGTGTGTGTGTGTGTGTGTGTGTGTGTGTGTGTGTGTGTGTGTGTGTGTGTGTGTGTCCTGTTGTGAGTTTGTGTCCGTCTGACACCGACTGCAGAAAGTTTTATAATTTAGAAAATCAAGCTGAATGATTTTCGGCAAGAATGTAAACTTCAACTTTTACATCAGCGACTTGACAAACGTCAGAGGTCATCACGTGTCGATAATATTCCTCTCTCTGTGGTCTCCCGCGGCGCTCTGTGCGGTTTCAGGGCTCTGCAGAGAGCGTTTTTCTGCTGCTCCGACTGTGGGAGCCGTCACTTGAGTCTGTTTGATATAGTAACTTAAAAACTTGCAGCCATAGTGGTGGTTCAGGCACATTTTTGAGTCCGTGCTCTTCTTTCGTGTCAAAAAAATCTTCATCATAAAAACACGGCTGAACTCTTTTAAAGCTCTTCGTTACTCCACCTTTGAATCAACACAAATTCAATAACACACATTCATAAAGAACCTCTCAAATAACCTGCTCTCACATGAAAAACAAAAGCCGTTTTTACAGTATCCCAGCGTCCCATCATTCTGAGCAATAACCATAACAATATCCAGTTTGTGTAATTACATGCTCTCTGTTTTAGCTTCTACCGTCTTTGAAAGTATTAATTAGCTCTTTGTTTGTTGTGTGTGAGCCTCGTATTTTATTGGTTTACGTCATTCTTTATAGTTTTAATACTCGACTTTATCGTGCTGGTTATTTCAGTAACTAATAAGCCCTTTTGGAAATGAATCGATCCTCTTACTGTGAATGTATCGTCTGTGATTCTGTGTGCGAGTAGCTGCAACAGGTGTGATTTTCAGGGGCGGATTTAGGGATTTTGGGGGTCTTGCTTTACATATAATGGCCGTTTCAATCTTTGACTCGTGTTCCAGCTCTGTTTGTAAATCCAAGTCCTCACGTGAGGCAGGAAGAACTTTAACAAGGTTTGTTTGGGAAAGCAGAGAAATACACTAAAAATACAGCAGGCAGAGTTGCTTCCTGCCTTGTTTCTGTGTTTTTGAAAGAAATGCAGCCAATCGACTCAGGTTTTAAAGGGTTAACAGGCAGGTTTTGAACAGGCATTATCAATAAGTGATCTGAGTTTTAGTGACTGTCTGCTTGTTTCTTTGGAGAGAAATGATGCAAATCAGTACTAAGAGGATGAGACAGAGAGGATTTCAAAATAAGAGCGTGAGAGTTTGTTGTGTTTTTCGGCTGAAGGACGACGATGTGATTCTCTGATGAGCAGATGAGATGTTTCTCTTTCTGTCGCTTTTCCAGCTGATTGAAGGAGGTTCTGAGACAG
Source organism: Plectropomus leopardus (assembly GCF_008729295.1). NCBI lineage: Eukaryota > Metazoa > Chordata > Actinopteri > Perciformes > Serranidae > Plectropomus > Plectropomus leopardus. The sequence continues at coordinate 1,161,616 of NC_056476.1, read as the reverse complement.
TGGACACTATTTATTTTTCATTAAGGACGGCTGCTGAAGGAATTCAGCTCCGACAAAAGAAACGGACACATGTTTTCACACACATACACACACACACACAAACATATGGACTTACACATGAATACAAATGAATAAATCTACGCAAGGACACAAAGAATAAACACACAAGAACACAAACACTCTATGCAGATGGATATACAGACTCTCTTTCACACACACACACACACACACACACACACACACACACACACACACACACACACAAACACACACACACACACACACACACACACACACACACACACACTGTCCTCCTGGTGACTTAATTACATCCTCCCTCCCCCTCTCGCATCTCAAAGCCACACAATCAAAACCACATTTTGATATCATTTCACTCATTTGTATTCGTACATCAAGACACACACACACACACACACACACACACACACACACACACACCTACTTACTGCACAATACACACACATGCACACACACACACACATGCACACATACACACACGCACACATACAGCCTCACTTTCTGTGTTTCTGATCATCAAAGATTCTCCATCTTGTTCTTAAAAAAAAGAAGATAAAAAAAAAAGAGCACTGTAGGCTGTAATTATTACCAGAGCATCTGATGCTGTGTGTGTGTGTGTGTGTGTGTGTGTGTGTGTGTGTGTGTGAGAGAGAGAGAGAGAGAGAGAGAGAGTCTGTTGTTATTCTACTTTGATTCTTTTTGGTTGTTTCTTGTGTTGATTTTTCTTGTCAGAGCAAATAATGAATCAGAATGGAAAGTAAGTGTGTGTGTGTGTCTGTGTGTGTGTGTGTGTGTGTGTGTGTGTGTGTGTGTGTGTGTGTGTGTGTGTGCGCTTGTGCATGTGCATGTGTGTGTGTGTGTGTGAGATGCTGTGATAGACACTGTGTGTTTGTGCGTGTTATTCCTGTTAGTCATGAGTGACTCTTCTTCTTTTTTGCACTGATGAAGAGTTGAGCGGATCTTTTTACACTTTTATTGAAAGACGGAGGAGACGAGAGCAGTGAGGGAGGGATGGAAGGACGGGGGAGGAGGAGGGATATATTGTCGATGGGGAAGAGGACGGATGATTTGAGGATGTTGGACAGAGGAGACGACAAACAGGGAGATAAGTTTGAAGATGACGGGGACAAATGGAGGAAGAAAGGAGGAGAGATTGGTGATGTTGAGATGAAACAGGAAAAATGGATGAGATGGAAGCAGGAGAATGAGGAGGATGGAAAACCTGAAATACAGGTGATGGAGGGAAAAAAGGACAAAGATGACAGAGGAGGAAAAGAGGAGAAAAGGGGGAAGTAATTTGAGAAAAGAAATAAATGAGGAATGTGACTGAGGAGAGAAAAGATGGCAGGATGGATGTAAGATGTGCTGAAAGAGGGATAGACTACAGAAAAAATAGGAAGACACAAGAGGAGTAGTGGCAAATGACAGGGACATTTAACAGTGTAGAAGAAGAAAGAGGGAGAGATTGAAGGAGGAGAGGGATGGAGAGATTGATGGGGAAAACAGGACAAAAAGGAGGAGGAGAGAGTAAGAACTCACGAATTAGAAGAAAAAAAGGTTGGATGGATTTATGAAATTCAGAAAGAGGGATGAAAGAGAGGAAAACAGGAAGACAGAGGAGAAATGTTGGGAAAGGATGGAGGGATGTGGGGACGTTTAACACCGTCAACAGAGGAGGATGGAGGGATGATATGTGGACCGAGAGATGGAGAGAGGGATAACACCAGGTGAGAAGAACAACACGGATTAGAGAGATAAAAAGATGGAGGGAGGTCTTAAAGGATGAAAACAACAAGAGGAAAAAGAGATGGACAGTTTTAGAGTGAAAAAAGAGGAATGAAGACACGAGACGAAGGAAGTCTGGAGGAAAAGATAAAAGAAGACGTATAAGAACAAAAGAGGAGAGAGCGAGGCAAGAGGGGTTGATAGAAGAGTGATAAAAACAAGGCTGAGGAGCGGGAAAGGGGGAAGTGTGGGATGTAGGAGGGGATGGAGGGATGGATAGATGGAGGTGTGGAGGCTGTTTTTGTCTCTCTACCTGTGAGGCACAGTAAATCACAGGCAGATAAGGTAATTCTGTGAGCCGTTCATCATCAGGCTGCAGACACTTTTATGGCCAGCAGATTGGCTGTAAGGGCTGCTGATTACAATGAGAGAGAGGAGGGAGAGAGGGATGAGAGGGGGAGAGAGATGACGGGGAAGAGAGAGAGAGAGATGGGGGAGAGTGGGAGAGAGAGGTGGGGGGGGAGAGAGAGAGATGAGGGGGGAGAGAGGGGGAGAGAGAGAGATGAGGGGGAGAGAGACATGAGACATGAGGGGGAGGGGGATGAGAGAGAAAGATGAGTCGGGAGAAAGAGATAGAGAGAGAGAGATGAGAGGGGGAGAGAGGGAAAAAGATGAGAGGGAGAGAGAGAGAGAGAGATGAGGGAGAGAGAGGGAGAGAAAGAAGAGAGATGAAGGATAGAGAGAGAGAGTTAGGAGGGATAGAGAGAGAGAGGAGGTAGAGAGAGAGAGAGGAGGGATAGAGAGAGAGAGAGAGGAGGGATAGAGAGAGAGAGTTAGGAGGGATAGAGAGAGAGAGGAGGGATAGAGAGAGAGAGGAGGGATAGAGAGAGAGAGAGGAGGGATAGAGAGAGAGAGAGGAGGAAGGAAAAACATTGATGAAGGTGTTTGGGGATGAAGCCTTGAATCTATGAAACTTTGATGATTGATAAATTATACTGTGATCAGATCCTCGATATCACGTAGATGTTGATCTCGTAGGTTTTTTTCTGAAATAAATGATCTTATTTCACTCACCAGTTTTCATCCAGAAAACGTAGTAAATTTTGCTCAAGAGTACTACTCAGTTTAAGCGGCTGCATTATTTCATGTAGCATATTATTATTATTAGCGCTGTAGAGCATTTTGAATAATGAGAATACAGTTTGAATAGAAACTAAAACACCTGTAGTTTTATTGGCGAAAACCAGACTTATACTAGCAATACTGCAGTGACCTGAATGTGACCAAAAACAATTTATGTTTTCATTAAAAGACAAATTATGACAATAGTTGCAGCAGTAAATGTGTTTTTTTGGGACTTTGGGTTGGTTGGTGGTGTTCACACAGTGTTGCTGCTTTAACTACTTTATTTCCACAACTGAAAGCTGATTCTTCACTAAATATGAAGCCGTGTACATCACTGCATTATCGACAAGGTCATGACAATATTTCACTATTAAAAGCCTCCAAACAAAGGAAGGGATTCGGTCAACAGAAAAGTTGTCAGTGGGATTTTATTTTGAAACTAAAACAGTAACACATTAGTTTCGTGTGTGACAGAAACAGACATTGAAACTAGTGAACGGTGCTTTAATGTCAGTATAATTAATCATAGATCATTTTCACTGTCCTCTTTTTGCTGAAAATGCACGAGTCACTTGATAAAATTTGGAAGACTTTTATTCTCGAGATGTTCTGCAGCTGAGCTGCTCACGCCGGCTGCGAGGCTGCTTTACGGTGGATATAAAAATTATATCCGATTTTTCGACTCAAGCGCTGCTCGTGCTGGTTGTAGCCGAGCGTAAGATTTGTTACAAAACTTTAAAAATTGCAGTTACAATGAAATATTTGGTTATTTTTTGTATTTTGGTGTTATTGGTGGAGGGCGCGTGGCTTGTTGAAATTATTGAATGGATGCTATTATAACCTGATGAGTGTCTTGCAAACATAAAATAAACTTATTTATGAAGCCCTGCAAAGGATGCATATGAAACCGAAACCTGAAACCAAATGTCAGCGTGTTGTAAGCCCGCTCTTACAGTGGCATGAACATATTATCTACTGACTACATGCTCAGTGGGCTGCTGTATTTATCAGTAATATGTGCAGTAAACGGTGAAGAGTGCGGTGTAAAACAGCGGCATGCAAACATTATTATTAGATAAAGAAACACCATAAACAGATATGATTCGGATGTTTCAGGCTGTGTATGAAATGGGTTTATTTTCCACGTTTCTGGAGCTTTCTCTGTGTCTCACTGTTTTGCTGAAGGGCACTTGAGCAGGACTCGTTGCTGCTGATGCAGCGGTTAAACCTGCAACCTCTCGGACACATTCACACTTTCAGACCACTGAATATTTCAAACTTTGCTCGCGCCGGCAGATCAACACCGGATTAAAAATTACAAATGCCGCCGGTGCTTAATTACAATTTCATGACCTCCTCCAGTAAAACGAGTCCAGTTGGTGAAGGGGTGGAGGCGGAGCGGGAGGGGTGGGGGGTTGGGGGTCGAGACGGACACAAAATGGCCGATGAGAAATGGCCGCCAGCGCCGAGCGGTGTTACTGTATGTGGAGCAGAGGGTGTTTATTTAGTATTTATTCTGCACTTCATCATCTCCCCTCCTAATCCACTGGCTGCTGTACGCACCACTGACCACGCTGTATCGCTAACCTCTGCCTGGATCACAGAGAACCCGGTGCGTGTGTGTGTGTGCGTGTGTGTGTGTGTGTGTGTGTGTGTGTGTGAGAGAGAGAGAGAGAGAGAGAGAGAGAGAGAGAGAGAGAGAGAGTGGATGATGTCTATCCCTCCATCTGAAACCTTGTTAAATATTCATTGACAATTATTCCGCTTTGACCGAGGAGTTAGATGATGCTACTGCAGAGAGAAACTGAAAGAGTGTGTGTGTGTGTGTGTGTGTGTGTGTGTGTGTGTGTGTGTGTGTGTGTGTGAGAGAGAGAGAGAGAGAGAGAGAGAGACGAGGGAGTGTGAGAGCGAGAGATGAAGGCGAAGAATAATAGAAGATTGTCTTGGAAATATTATGATGAATCACTTGTATGTAAAATCATTAAATGACCTGCAGACAAACCAAAATCGCAGACTGACAGACAGACCACAGCCACTCTGTTTCACCCGCTCTCTCTCTCTCTCTCTCACACACACACACACACACACACACACAAACACAGACACGCACACACGCACCAGGTCTGAGCATGATTAGGTGAGCGTATTAAATATTAAATATCAAATAGTGCCCTTGGTCGACTCTCCTGCCATCTGACGGGCTGACTCTTAGTGAAAGAGACAGAAGTGAAACACTCAGCCCGTCCAGGTGCAATAATCGCTCTTCGCTCGCTCTCTGAGTCAAAACTGACCGTTTTTCTCGACACATACGAGACTTTGACTCTGGTCGTCTGCAGCCTTCAGTACACACAAATATCATCAGTGTCCTTCTTATAAAGATCGATCTTTGAACGTCTGTATGAACATCTTTGGAAATGTGTCCTCAAGACGTACCACGCTCATGAACAGTGAGGGCAGCGTGTCAGGATTTAAGGCTGCAAATAAGATCTTTTTTAAATCAGTTAATCTGTAAAATTCACCATTGATTCACTGAGTAATTGTTATTTAAAAAAAAACATAAAAACTGTGCTTATTTCAATTGATACCAAATGTGTTTCATCCTCAGTCAAACTTCACAGCAACGTTGCATTTATTTTGGCAGCACTTTGTAGCCTATCGATTAATCGATTACATTTCTTATGATTGGTCATCGATTAATCGTTATCATCCCTAGTCAGGGTTCAAAATGTCAGTAGCAGCAGCTTTTTCTGCCATAATCTCAACATTTGTATCGTAGAAATCCCGTCTCCTTAAAGTTATATTTATATACAACTAATGTGAAACAGCAACAGCCTGAAGACTCTGTCCGGCTCATGCTGTATTTCTGAAACAGAGGAAACAAAACTGTAATTAAAAAAAATCAGTCGCTAGAAAGTGGCTAAACCCAGTACCACCCACTTTGGAAGACTGGTGTGGAATAATTTTGGAAATATGTGTGGAAAAGCTGACCTTCTCGTTCAGGATTCAAAAGAAGAAATTCTAGGAAATCTGGAATAAATGGATCACATTTATAACCCCACTACTGTTTCAACTTCCTCTCCTCTTTCCGATAAGACCTGTAGCAATATACACTCAGTTCCAGTGTGAATAGTAGTATATGTAGTATATTGAAAATAATTCTTTTTCATTTTTTTCATCTAAAACATAGTGGCATCATGACAAAAACCTGGCATTTAAAGGGTTAAAATTATGAAAATAAGTGACTATTTGATATGTTATAATTAGGACACAGTTGAAAGTTAAAAAAAAATCATATTAATGTATAATCTTTTTTATAGTTTGATTTTGAATTCTTTTGGTGCAGAGCGGTATGAGTATGTGTAATATTAAAGCGGGCCTTAAGGGTTAATTACACTTGTTTCTAATTCCTCTTGATGCTGAAAACATCGTCAGAGCAGCTAAAAGTTTCAAAAGACAGTCGAGTTAAAACTCAAAATGATCCTTGAAAATATTATTTTTAGAGACATGATTTAATTTTTCAACATTTCTCAAATGTGTGGAATCGTCCAGTGAAATTCAGTCCACCCTTGAGGTTGTCCTTTATCGGGATCGCAGGCCCGTCCTCCGTCTCTCTGTCGAATGTCGTCTTAGGTGTCGTTTCAGCAGCTGGAGCGATCTTACTGGTTGAACTGGGTTTTTTCGTCCCGACTAACGAGGCTGTAAAAAGATCCGAATCTGGTCCCAGCTGAGCAGCCAGCTAACGACCCCCCCTGCTAATTTCAGGCCTGTTTTATATTTTTTTATTTTTTTATTCCCCCCGGAGCTGATGTGCGGCGTTGTCGCCGTGGCAACCATAATAATCCGGTGAAGAAGACCCTCGGGGCCGATGGTGGCAGATTGTGGCAGATGCCAACAGCCGTAAAGCATTTCTGTCAGAAACACGGAAGCTTTAGGCTATTCTTTCTTTCTTTCTTTCTTTCTTTCTTTCTTTCTTTCTTTTTTGTCTTTCAGTCTGTTTTTCATTCTTGTCTTTCTGTCTTTCTCTCTTTCTTTCTCCGTTATCTCAGTCGTTGTCTTTGTCTTTTCTTCTGTTAAGTTTGTATGTTTCTGGTGAAACATAAAGGATCTTGCTCTTTAACAGGAAGCTCTCTCTCTGTAGGATCCTTCCAAAATGTTGTCAGACACTTAGAATAACAACATGAGCCTCTCAGTGACACAAACAAACACTTTTAGTGGACTTAAATCAGTGCAAACACACTCTGAGTGAGTATACCGCAGCCAGATTCACTCAGTATTGGACCAGTTTCCAAATGAGTTGTCTCCGTCAGACATGATAAAAAAGGATCCAGCCTGGAAAATACCAAACTTCCTCTTTAGCATATAATGAGTTGTTACAGATTAAAACCAAAAGTATGTTAACTGATATTAATCTAATATACACTGGAAAAGGCTCACTCCTGATAATAATTATACAATCACTTGAAAATATGCTGACAATAACAGCCAATATCACTGAAGTCTGCACCTGAAACCACACCCACCAGTGACGTCACTGGGGCCTGCAGAACACCTGTGTGTCGCTGCGGCCAGGTGAGAAGTGAAACCACTGTGGGTCAGCAAAAATAAGATTCTCAGGAGGTGTGATCATGTTCTTTTTAAATAGAAATATGATTTTTTCAAATCAGTTCCTCCTGTTTAAAGCTAAAGTGTGGCAGCTTTATCAAAGGTGACACAAAAATAAATAAATAAATAAAAAAACACCTCACGCCTGGCTGAGTCCAGATCATTAAAAATGCAGTGGGCTCCTCCAGAATCAAATTACCTTGAGCCGATTCAAAGGCCTCTCATATCCATCACTGAGCTCCGCGTGGTCTCCAAAACAAGCAAATTAGATGTGGCGTTTATTTACGTGGCGGGTGGCGGAGGAGAATTAAGATTTTGGGGGGTAAATTACAGGTAATTAAGGTCCATTCTGCGTAATTATCAGTTATTAGATATAATTTGACGGCGAGCGTCTGGGACTGAAATGAATGTGTGACGTGATGGCAGAGAGGAGAGCCAGTGGCCCTTCAGTTTATTTGTTCTTCTCACTCCAAATTCACCACCTCCTTCTCCTTCACCTCCTCCTCCTCCTTCTCCTTCCCCTCCTCCTCCTCCTTCTCCTTCTCCTCCTCCTGCAGGAGCTTTCTGCTCTGTTCAAGGACACCATTCCAGTTATTTTCAATATCAAAGATGGAACATAAATCAAAAGTAACGTGTGACACAGCGACTACAATCCTTACTGATACAGAGAGAGAGGGAAGGAGAGAAAAATCAGACAGACGGAGGTAAAGATGGAGAAAAGTGTGGACAGAGGAGAGGCAGAATGATAGGAAGATGGGAGGGTGAATGGACAAGTGGACTGAGATAATGGAAAAGGAAATACACCACAAAAATCTTCATCATAATTCATTTGGAAGAAATCAGTTTGTGTTACAGACTTCTAGAGATCGCTCGACTTAACTCACATTTAATTCTGGAAAATTCTTTGGACATTTGTTCTGGAAACAGACTGAAATGATCCGATTGGGAGATTATTTTTACTTACTAAGAATGTGAGACCTTTAGGAGTCATTCATTTGACAGAAATTTCATAATGATGTTTTTTTAGGCCGGTCATGGACAGAGAGAAGGGGTGAGGTAAAGGAAGAAAAAGACACTAAAAGATGGAATAAGGGAGGACGATAAACACAGAGATGAGAGGGCGATAAAAAGGCAAAATAAAAGTGACAGAAAGATTAAAAGGGGAAAAAAGAAAGACAGAGACAAAATGACAGAAAGAAAGACAAAAACAGAAAGAGAAAAATAAGACAAAACAAGGGGCAGAAAAATAGAAAGAAAGGTAAAAAGAAAGACAGAAATACAGGAAAATGAAGAAAACAAAAGAGAAAAAGACATATATGATTAAAGAGTTTTGAAATCTAAAGAAAACCATCGTTTGTCCATGAGCCAATCAGAGAGCATCCCTCCAAATTTAAACTCTCCAGCAGTCCGCAGCAGCGCAGGAGCATCATGCTGCAGTTTGTGTGACTGTCTGCAGGAAAAAGGAAATCAGATCCGGAGGAGCAGCAATTTAACGATTCTATTAAAACAAGAGCAGATATAAATCCACACATCTGTAGTTTTTATGCTCCCCTCTATTCATTCTATATCCACACACACACACTCATAGATCTGGACAAAAACACACACTCAATCACCATCATCATCTGCCCCTCTCCTGCTGAGCGTGTGTGTGTGTGTGTGTGTGTGTGTGTGTGTGTGTGTGTGTGTGTGTGTGTGTGTGTGTGTGTGTGTGTGTCTGCTGTAGCATAGAGTTTCTTGTGAAGTTGTTTTTTAAATCATATTTGATTTCATGCATAATTAGCTCGGCCATCAGCAGCCGCCGGGCCGCATGCTGGGTGTTTACATACACACACACACACACACACACACACACACACACACACACACACACACACACACACACACACACACAGAGAAACAGCTCAGGTCAGGAAGGCTGTACACACATGGCATAGAAAAAATGGCAACATTTCTACATTACTGGCAACTGAAAGTGTGCAGTTTACCTGTGTGTGTGTGTGTGTGTGTGTGTGTGTGTGTGTGTGTGTGTGTGCGCGCGTGTGTGCGCGTGTGCGCGCGCACCGAGCCCGCAGGCGGCTTCCAATTTGCCGATAGACTGAGACAGAGGAAGGAGAAGAGAGAGAGAGGAGAGTCTTCTTTGCTTTGCTCGAGACTCACTCGCAGTCGGATTAAAAACTTAATTATGTTTTTTAAATGATATTTTAATTAAATATGGAGGGAAGCAGAAATGGATTGGCACCAAAATAATTAATCAAACATCAAAAAAAAAAAAAAAAAAACCTGAGCGGCGTCTTTCTGCTTCGGCCAGCAGAAAATAAAGTCAGCAGGCCTGTTAGCTCGGCTGAACATTCATTTAATTTTCCCTCCCTCTGTTTTCTTTTTTCTCTCTGCCCTATACACAAGACCACATTATTCCCAGACCCACAATCATTTGTGATAATGACTCACAGATGTATTTAATTATCAGCTTGCTAATTAATTATCAGTGTATTCTTTGGGATCTTCAGTCTATACTTCTTCAATATTTTACTCATTTTAGCAATTTAGCTACTAGCAACATACATTATTGTTATGCTTTCCTTAGTTTCTGCCACATAAATAATGTTTCAGTGTTGGATGTCAATGGCCAAAGTTTCAAATAATGAGGTATGTAAAAGTGATCCCTGTGAGGAGAAACTTCTTTATGTGGTCATTCGCTCCAGGCACGCTACTCTGAGGGTTTACATTACCGACACTGCTACACGTCGCTATATTAGCTACATCAGTCACCAGCGTCAAATACACTGCTACATGTAGCTACGTGCTAACATCAGGGAAATAATAATGTAATCTTGGTTACAGATGTTGTAAACTTCTGCCAAGTTCAGATTATATTCCTGCTGGTATATGTTCAGTTATGCAGATTTTGGTTAAGATTTTATTAGTGTTTTTTGGGGGGAGGTTTGGGGTTTTTTTATAATAGAAAGTGCAGCTATTCTCTGTCACCGTCATTGCCCAGCTACAAATACACTGCTGCATGTAGCTACATGCTAACATCTGGGAAACGTGTAATCTTGGTCCCAGTGTGGTAAATTTTTTGTCTGATTTCAGACAATATTCCTGCTGGAACATGTAGAGTTGTACATCTATTTTGGTTAGATGTTGTTTTGTTTTTTCTTTATTTTACAGTAGAAAGTGCCACTTGTGACCGTCACTGCCTGGCTCCAAATATGCTGCTACATGTAGCTACATGCTAATGTTGGGTTGCAGATTTTGTAAATTTCTGCCCAATTTTGACATTCCTGCTGCAACACGCGGAGTTTTGTTTTGTTTTTGAGCGGAAATGGCTGGAAAGTGTAATATTGACATTCTGTCGACTACATCTCATATTTCAATCGCGGAAAAGTTATATCGGGATTGATATCGTTGCCGTTTTATCACCCAGCCCTATTTTCATGATTAGGGCACTGTAGTGTTAGCAGCTCAAGTCTTAGCAGCTAGCTTTCAACATACAAATAAATGATTCGCTTTTGCTAAAATGTGATATTCTGATGTGGTTTTCTGTTCGTTTGATGACCTTAAATCCATCAGAAAATAGATAACAATTAAAATTGTATTTTAAATACAAATGTTGCTGCAAAACATTCAGTGCCTAATAGTTTGAGGAGGTGTTTTATTTTCTTACAAATTCAGATTGTGCTACAATAACAAGCAGAGTTCAAATTATTCTGTCTGGCCAGCCTTTTCTTCAGCCGCCCTCCAACACTGTGGTAGCTGATGGATGGATGGATGGAGGAGGGATGAGTGGAGGAGAGAGGGAGATGATAGAGGCAATCAATATTTCTAGCATTCTAATTAAAGCCTCTCTGTGAAAAAAACATGTAATTATCAGTAAATGAAATACAAGGTCACTCTACCTGATGGAGGGATGGAGGGAGGAGAAAACACCAGAGAGGCAGCGTGTTTATCTTTCTGTATTCTGCTGACAATACATTATATTTTACTGTTTATTTATAGATTTATTTTATTTTCATTTTCATAGTTTCAGGGATGTAAAATACTCCTTAAAGGAGCAGCGTGTCAGATTTGGGAGGGTTTAGTGGCGTCTAGTGGAGAGGACTGCAGATTTCAACCAGCTGAAACTTCTCCTGGTCTGAATTCCTTCAGTGCTCATTTTGTTTTGTTGTTTTGTTTTTTTTGTTGAGTTTTTTTTTTTACCAGGAGCTGAATTATTTGCAGAGATCTCTTCCTCTGCCAAACATTCTAACCCGTAAAAAACACTTTTAGGATGTTTTTTGGATTTAGGACGTTTTTAGGATGTTTCGAGGATTTCAGAGCATTTGTAGAAAACTTTACTAAAATTTTAGGACGTTTCTAGGACTGAAGGACATTAGGGTCTTAGTTAGCTAGCTCTCTGTTTTGATGCTGTGTTACGCCCCCCGGTACCTTATGTATACTTAAAGTACAAAAACAATTCCAAGTATGAATTCATTTATTTTTATTGTGAACTAGAAAAAGCTCGGAGGGCCACCCAGCACCCTATCGGGACAGCACAAAAAACTCTTATTTTTTAGGTGATTATACTCTAACTATACTATACTACTACACTTATTATATTTTTGCCAATATCTCCCCCTAAATCCTACACACTGGAACTTATACCAAAACCTAATTCTAACCTGAACCCCAAAGCAAACTTTAAATCTTCACAAAAACCTTGAAAGAAGAGAGGACTGGACCAGATGTTCTCGCTTTACAAAAATGTCTCCACTTCCTTCAAATGTGTCAATTTTCCCAAAATGCTTTCACATCTTCAAATTGTCCTTGCTTTCCAAAAATGTCCTCACTTGCCTAAAATATTGTCACTTTCCAAAATTGTCTCTCTTTTCATAAACGCATCACACAAAGCGAGTGTCCTCTCCTCAAAATGCCCAAACTCAAAACAAATTCCTGTTCTTTCCCAAAATGCCTCCACTTTCCACAAACAGATCACACACACACACACACACACACACACACACACACACAGCAGGGTCATGAAGTAAAGAGATGCAGAGAAATTGAATCTTACCTGGAACAGTCCTGAACGGTTGGAGTTATTTATCACTGGAACGATGTTAATGTAACAGTAAAGCTGCTGTGTGTGTGTGTGTGTGTGTGTGTGTGTGTGTGTGTGTGTGTGTGTGTGTGTGTGTGTGTGTGTGTGTTTTCTTCAGAGAGAGAGAAACATATATGCTTCTTCAAAATAAAACCATCCGGCAGGATCCACCTCTCGTTCTGTGTTTAGATGATCCTCTGATGAATTGACAGAGATGAAGATAAACACTAAATAAATGACTGAACACGCTGCTGGAGACTTCAGATGTTTTCTATCTCTCCTCCTCCTCTGTCTCTTCATCTCTCTCTCTCTTTCTCTTTGCTCTCTTTCATCCATTTTCCAGTTTACACTCTTTCTGTAATTATGTTTCCCTTCGTTCGTCAGCAGAGTGAGTAGAAACACAATAGAATAACGTGACCTTGTCTGTCATTCGGCAAATCTGAACCAATCAGAGACGCTTCCACCTGCATGCTGCTGTGTCTTTAACCAGTAAACTGTATTGTTGTGAGTGTGCGTGTGTGTGTGTCTGTGTGTGTGTGTGTGTGTGTGTGTGTGTGCAGAGACTGTAGAGATGTTATTGATTTTTCAGGTGATCATCATTTTCTCTCCGCTCTCTCTCTCTTTCGGCTGGTTGACGTTTTTTTCTTAATAGTGTTTTAGGTCTGCATCACTAGAGCATGCTGGGAGATCAGCTAATTTCGCACAGCGACGTGTCAGGGTCCTGTGTGTGTGTGTGTGTGTGTGTGTGTGTGTGTGTGTGTGTGTGTGTGTGTGTGTGTGTGTGTGTGTGTGTGTGTGTGACAGGGACAGTGTGTTTAAGATGCTAAACTGCTGCTGACTCCCTGAATAAAAAAGCCAACAACCGTTTGTTATAAAAGCAGCCCAGAAGAAAATGTTGCCGTTATACTTTTCTGCAAACTCACTGATACGTTACATAGGTGTGTTTGATAATATCACATCAGTGTTCCTAAAGTGACGGCGTTCATGAGCTGGCTTTGTCATCAGGAGGTAGAGGGGATGGTGGGTGGCGTAACACTGAGGTGAGACATCTGCCAAACTACCAGACCAGTTGTGTTTTTTTAGCAGCTTTTTAGTCACCAGAAGTGGATGTTTTTTAGCAACTTGTTGCTGCATTTCTTACTGAGAGAGCAACAAAAAGTGGCTGATTTTTCTAAATCATCTCAGTAGACGGCTTTCCATCACAGATAATCAGTAATCGTATTTTCAGAACGTTGATAAAACAGAATTGCAAGATGACTGTGTTTCCACTGAGCGATTTTGTGCGACTTCTCTGGTGAAAACATCCCAGTAACCATGGCGATGGATGTTCAAAACATCAGCAGCTTTACTTCTATTGCAGCCACCGCACTAGCCGTCATTATTTCCAATCCAAGGCCACGTAGGCGTGTTATGGAGCCATGATGGAAAGGCGAGCCCCTTATACGTGGGAGCGTGTGATGCAATAACAGCTCTTGTAGCTCCTGCTGCATCATGAGGGAGCCAGTTCCTACTGACAAGCACATAGACACAGCATCATGTGACCTAGAAAAGACTAGAAGGTCTTTCCATTGCAGTTTTGCAAAATATGGCTTTTTCACATTGCCTGAAATACCAACTCATGTGAGCGAAAGACATCGCTGCGCTTTGTGCTAGGAGTGTGCCACAAAAAACAGGTATTTTAAGCCAAATCATGATCATTTTCCAAACATAACGGAAAAGCAAAATGAGTGGCTGTTGAAGTGCCTTTGAGCAAAGTTTCTGAACCTTACAGCAACAAGCCGCTGACTGATGCAGATGTAGAGTTGGAGAGGAGCCGGGATGAACTCCACTAAAACTGTGAATGGCTACAGTCGAGTACACAGGCCCCAAAAATGAACTCTCATTAAGTGCTAAACACCAGTAAGCTGATAAACGTTAAGTTAATATTGTGTTTATTCGTCAAACTATATAAACTTTTAAGAAAAACATCATGTCTGCTGACACCGATGACGGTGCAGTTTTGGGGCATATTTTCAGGGAAACTCAGCTCTCACTTCACAGCAAAAAGATGAAAACAGTTGATATGACTCCATTTTCATATGTGTCGATTCTCTGAACCGTCCAGACGTTTGATATCCGCCTTCGACAGAGTCAAAGATCAGAGTTTAAATTATTTTCTTTTTTTTACAAACATAAAGGAAGATGATGTGATCACTCCCACCGCCACCCGGCACCGTCCTCTGTCTGTGTGCCCCCTCGACCTCGTCTCTCAGTCTTCTCATCAAGATCAGATTTTTTTATGTTGGTTAATTATTTCCTAATTAGTTTGTGTGTTAATTAGAATAGTGGCTAATGTTAATTAGCTGTATTAATGGGAGCTGCAGTAAACACCTGCCCCCAGCGCCAGGGCGCCGCCGCCGCCACCGCCACCACCACACCACCACCACCGCAGATATCTTCATCTCAAACCGTCCTCGGCTTCCTGAGCGGAAACTGTAAAAAAACAGAATGTTATTCGGGCAGTTGTTTTCTGATAAACGAAATAACATGTTGGACTCGTGAGTTTAATTAAGTCAGATCTGATATTGGATTATTAGAGGGTATTTTAATCGGACATAACGGATACTTTTACACATACAAAAATATTCCCCTTTTTGTTCCAAAAGTGT